>NC_092284.1:12578940-12588554 GCF_036320965.1 Panulirus ornatus
TTTTAAATCCCCTTTGGCGCCACCAAAGGCAATTACAGGGGCATAGAGGCACCAATAGGGAAAGAAGCATCTGCAAAGCTTACCTTAATGCCACTTTGGGGATACCAAAGTGCAAGGGAATTGCGTGGAGGCATCCAAAATCTTAGAGGAAAATTGAAGGATTAATCTAAATCCCCTTTGGCGTCTTCAAAGGCCTTTACAGGGGAGTAGTGGCATCTGAAGGGAAAGAGATAAATTAAGATTTTTTATAAAAGACCGTTTAGGGGTGCCAAAGTCCAATACAGCTGCACGGAGGCATCGAAAATTAAAAAGACAAATTAAAGTTTTATTTTAAATCCCCTTTGGCGCCGCCAAAGGCAATTACAGGGGCATAGAGGCATCATAAGGGAAAGAAACATTTGGAAAGCTTACTTTAATGCCACTTTGGGGATGCCAAAGGTCAAGAGAATTGCGGTGAGGCATCCAAAAATTTAGAGAAAAATTGAAGGATTAATCTAAATCCCCTTTGGCGTCTTCAAAGGCCTTTACAGGGGAATAGTGGCATCTGAAGGGAAAGAGACAAATTAAAAGTTTACTTAACAGACCGTTTAGGGGTGCCAAAGTCTAATACCTTTGCATGGTGGCATCCAAAAACAAAAAGACAAATTAAAGATTTAGTTTAAATCCCCTTTGGCGCCGCCAAAGGCAATTACAGGGGCATAGAGGCATCAAAAGGGAAAGAAACATTTGGAAAGCTTACTTTAATACCACTTTGGTGATGCCAAAGGGCAAGAGAATTGCGTGGAGACATCAAAAATTTAGAGGAAAATTGAAGGATTAATCTAAATCCCCTTTGGCGTCTTCAAAGGCCTTTACAGGGGAATAGTGGCATCTTAAGGGAAAGACACTAATTAAAAGTTTACTTAAAATACCCTTTGGGGGTGCCAAAGTCCAATACAGTTGCATGGTGGCTTCCAAAAATAAAAAGACAAATTAAAGGTTTATTTTAAATCCCCTTTGGCGCCGCCAAAGGCAATTACAGGGGCATAGAGGCATCAAAAGGGAAAGAAACATTTGGAAAGCTTACTTTAATGCCACTTTGGGGATGCCAAAGGGCAAGAGAATTGCATGGAGACATCGAAAAATTTAGAGGAAAATTGAAGGATTAATCTAACTCCCCTTTGGCGTCTTCAAAGGCCTTTACAGGGGAATAGTGGCATCTAAGGGAAAGACCCTAATTAAAAGTTTACTTAAAATACCCTTTGGGGTGCCAAAGTCCAATACAGTTGCATGGTGGCATCCAAAAATAAAAAGACAAATTAAAGGTTTATTTTAAATCCCCTTTGGCGCCAGCCAAAGGCAATTACAGGGGCATAGAGGCATCAAAAGTGAAAGAAACATTTGGAAAGCTTACTTTAATGCCACTTTGGGGATGCCAAAGGGCAAGAGAATTGCATGGAGGCATCGAAAAAATTAGAGGAAAATTGAAGGATTAATCTAACTCCCCTTTGGCGTCTTCAAAGGCCTTTACAGGGGAATAGTGACATCTAAAGGGAAAGACCCTAATTAAAAGTTTACTTCAAATACCCTTTGTGGCTGGCAAAGTCCTATACAGTTGCATGGTGGCATCCAAAAATAAAAAGATAAACTAAATGTTTATTTTAAATCCCCTTTGGCGCCGCCAAAGGCAATTACAGGGGCATAGAGGCATCATAAGGGAAAGAAACATTTGGAAAGCTTACTTTAATGCCACTTTGGAGATGCCAAAGGTCAAGAGAATTGCGGTGTGGCATCCAAAAATTTAGAGAAAAATTGAAGGATTAATCTAAATCCCCTTTGGCGTCTTCAAAGGCCTTTACAGGGGAATAGTGGCATCTGAAGGGAAAGAGACAAATTAAAAGTTTACTTAACAGACCGTTTAGGGGTGCCAAAGTCTAATACCTTTGCATGGTGGTATCCAAAAACAAAAAGACAAATTAAAGATTTAGTTTAAATCCCCTTTGGCGCCGCCAAAGGCAATTGCAGGGGCATAGAGGCATCAAAAGGGAAAGAAACATTTGGAAAGCTTACTTTAATACCACTTTGGTGATGCCAAAGGGCAAGAGAATTGCGTGGAGACATCAAAAAATTTAGAGGAAAATTGAAGGATTAATCTAAATCCCCTTTGGCGTCTTCAAAGGCCTTTACAGGGGAATAGTGGCATCTAAATTGAAAGACCCTAATTAAAAGTTTACTTAAAATACCCTTTGGGGGTGCCAAAGTCCAATACAGTTGCATGGTGGCTTCCAAAAATAAAAAGACAAATTAAAGGTTTATTTTAAATCCCCTTTAGCGCTGCCAAAGGCAATTACAGGGGCATAGAGGCATCAAAAGGGAAAGAAACATTTGGAAAGCTTACTTTAATGCCACTTTGGGGATGCCAAAGGGCAAGAGAATTGCATGGAGGCATCGAAAAAATTAGAGGAAAATTGAAGGATTAATCTAACTCCCCTTTGGCGTCTTCAAAGGCCTTTACAGGGGAATAATGGCATCTAAAGGGAAAGACCCTAATTAAAAGTTTACTTAAAATACCCTTTGGGGCTGGCAAAGTCCAATACAGTTGCATGGTGGCATCCAAAAATAAAAAGATAAACTAAATGTTTATTTTAAATCCCCTTTGGCGCCGCCAAAGGCAATTACAGGGGCATAGAGGCATCATAAGGGAAAGAAACATTTGGAAAGCTTACTTTAATGCCACTTTGGAGATGCCAAAGGTCAAGATAATTGCGGTGTGGCATCCAAAAATTTAGAGAAAAATTGAAGGATTAATCTAAATCCCCTTTGGCGTCTTCAAAGGCCTTTACAGGGGAATAGTGGCATCTGAAGGGAAAGAGACAAATTAAAAGTTTACTTAACAAACCGTTTAGGGGTGCCAAAGTCTAATACCTTTGCATGGTGGTATCCAAAAACAAAAAGACAAATTAAAGATTTAGTTTAAATCCCCTTTGGCGCCGCCAAAGGCAATTGCAGGGGCATAGAGGCATCTAAAGGGAAAGAAACATTTGGAAAGCTTACTTTAATACCACTTTGGGGATGCCAAAGGGCAAGAGAATTGCGTGGAGACATCCAAGAATTTAGAGGAAAATTGAAGGATTAATCTAAATCCCCTTTGGCGTCTTCAAAGGCCTTTACAGGGGAATAGTGGCATCTAAAGGGAAAGACACTAATTAAAGTTTTACTTAAAATACCCTTTGGGGGTGCCAAAGTCCAATACAGTTGCATGGTGGCTTCCAAAAATAAAAAGACAAATTAAAGGTTTATTTTAAATCCCCTTTGGCGCCGCCAAAGGCAATTACAGGGGCATAGAGGCATCAAAAGGGAAAGAAACATTTGGAAATCTTACTTTAATGCCACTTTGGGGATGCCAAAGGGAAAGAGAATTGCATGGACACTTCGAAAAATTTAGAGGAAAATTGAAGGATTAATCTAACTCCCCTTTGGCGTCTTCAAAGGCCTTTACAGGTGAATAGTGGCATCTGAAGGGAAAGAGACAAATTAAAAGTTTACTTAAAAGACCGTTTAGGGGTGCCAAAGTCCAATAGCTTTGCATGGTGGCATCCAAAAATAAAAAGACAAATTGAAGGTTTATTTTAAATCCCCTTTGGCGCCACCAAAGGCAATTACAGGGGCATAGAGGCACCAATAGGGAAAGAAGCGTCTGCAAAGCTTACCTTAATGCCACTTTAGGGATGCCAAAGTGCAAGGGAATTGCGTGGAGGCATCCAAAATCTTAGAGGAAAATTGAAGGATTAATCTAAATCCCTTTTGGCGTCTTCAAAGGCCTTTACAGGGGAGTAGTGGCATCTGAAGGGAAAGAGATAAATTAAGATTATTTATAAAAGACCGTTTAGGGGTGCCAAAGTCCAATACAGCTGCACGGAGGCATCGAAAATTAAAAAGACAAATTAAAGGTTTATTTTCAATCCCCTTTGGCGCCGCCAAAGGCAATTACAGGGGCATAGAGGCATCATAAGGGAAAGAAACATTTGGAAAGCTTACTTTAATGCCACTTTGGGGATGCCAAAGGTCAAGAGAATTGCGGTGAGGCATCCAAAAATTTAGAGAAAAATTGAAGGATTAATCTAAATCCCCTTTGGCGTCTTCAAAGGCCTTTACAGGGGAATAGTGGCATCTGAAGGGAAAGAGACAAATGAAAAGTTTACTTAACAGACCGTTTTGGGGTGCCAAAGTCTAATACCTTTGCATGGTGGCATCCAAAAACAAAAAGACAAATTAAAGATTTAGTTTAAATCCCCTTTGGCGCCGCCAAAGGCAATTACAGGGGCATAGAGGCATTAAAAGGGAAAGAAACATTTCAAAAGCTTTCTTTAATACCACTCTGGTGATGCCAAAGGGCAAGAGAATTGCGTGGAGACATCAAAAAATTTAAAGGAAAATTGAAGGATTAATCTAAATCCCCTTTGGCGTCTTCAAAGGCATTTACAGGGGAATAGTGGCATCTAAAGGGAAAGACCCTAATTAAAAGTTTACTTAAAATACACTTTGGGGGTGCCAAAGCCCAATACAGTTGCATGGTGGCATCCAAAAATAAAAAGACAAATTAAAGGTTTATTTTAAATCCCCTTTAGCGCTGCCAAAGGCAATTACAGGGGCATAGAGGCATCAAAAGGGAAAGAAACATTTGTTAAACTTACTTTAATGCAACTTTGGGGATGCCAAAGGGCAAGAGAATTGCATGGAGGCATCGAAAAAATTAGAGGAAAATTGAAGGATTAATCTAACTCCCCTTTGGCGTCTTCAAAGGCCTTTACAGGGGAATAGTGACATCTAAAGGGAAAGACCCTAATTAAAAGTTTACTTGAAATACCCTTTGTGGCTGGCAAAGTCCAATACAGTTGCATGGTGGTATCCAAAAACAAAAAGACAAGTTAAAGATTTAGTTTAAATCCCCTTTGGCGCCGCCAAAGGCAATTGCAGGGGCATAGAGGCATCAAAAGGGAAAGAAACATTTGGAAAGCTTACTTTAATACCACTTTGGTGATGCCAAAGGGCAAGAGAATTGCGTGGAGACATCAAAAAATTTAGAGGAAAATTGAAGGATTAATCTAAATCCCCTTTGGCGTCTTCAAAGGCCTTTACAGGAGAATAGTGGCATCTAAATTGAAAGACCCTAATTAAAAGTTTACTTAAAATACCCTTTGGGGGTGCCAAAGTCCAATACAGTTGCATGGTGGCTTCCAAAAAAAAAAGACAAATGAAAGGTTTATTTTCAATCCCCTTTAGCGCTGCCAAAGGCAATTACAGGGGCATAGAGGCATCAAAAGGGAAAGAAACATTTGGAAAGCTTACTTTAATGCCACTTTGGGGATGCCAAAGGGCAAGAGAATTGCATGGAGGCATCGAAAAAATTACTGGAAAATTGAAGTATTAATCTAAATCCCCTTTGGCGTCTTCAAAGGCCTTTACAGGGGAATAATGGCATCTAAAGGGAAAGACCCTAATTAAAAGTTTACTTAAAATACCCTTTGGGGCTGGCAAAGTCCAATACAGTTGCATGGTGGCATCCAAAAATAAAAATATAAAATAAATGTTTATTTTAAATCCCCTTTGGCGCCGCCAAAGGCAATTACAGGGGCATAGAGGCATCATAAGGGAAAGAAACATTTGGAAAGCTTACTTTAATGCCACTTTGGAGATGCCAAAGGTCAAGAGAATTGCGGAGTGGCATCCAAAAATTTAGAGAAAAATTGAAGGATTAATCTAAATCCCCTTTGGCGTCTTCAAAGGCCTTTACAGGGGAATAGTGGCATCTGAAGGGAAAGAGACAAATTAAAAGTTTACTTAACAGACCGTTTAGGGGTGCCAAAGTCTAATACCTTTGCATGGTGGTATCCAAAAACAAAAAGACAAATTAAAGATTTAGTTTAAATCCCCTTTGGCGCCGCCAAAGGCAATTGCAGGGGCATAGAGGCATCAAAAGGGAAAGAAACATTTGGAAAGCTTACTTTAATACCACTTTGGGGATGCCAAAGGGCAAGAGAATTGCGTGGAGACATCAAAAAATTTAGAGGAAAATTGAAGGATTAATCTAAATCCCCTTTGGCGTCTTCAAAGGCCTTTACAGGGGAATAGTGGCATCTAAAGGGAAAGACACTAATTAAAATTTTACTTAAAATACCCTTTCGGGGTGCCAAAGTCCAATACAGTTGCATGGTGGCTTCCAAAAATAAAAAGACAAATTAAAGGTTTATTTTAAATCCCCTTTGGCGCCGCCAAAGGCAATTACAGGGGCATAGAGGCATCAAAAGGGAAAGAAACATTTGGAAAGCTTACTTTAATGCCACTTTGGGGATGCCAAAGGGAAAGAGAATTGCATGGACACTTCGAAAAATTTAGAGGAAAATTGAAGGATTAATCTAACTCCCCTTTGGCGTCTTCAAAGGCCTTTACAGGGGAATAGTGGCATCTGAAGGGAAAGAGAAAAATTAAAAGTTTACTTAAAAGACCGTTTAGGGGTGCCAAAGTCCAATACCTTTGCATGGTGGCATCCAAAAATAAAAAGACAAATTGAAGGTTTATTTTAAATCCCCTTTGGCGCCAACAAAGGCAATTCCAGGCGCATAGAGGCACCAATAGGGAAAGAAGCATCTGCAAAGCTTACCTTAATGCCACTTTGGGGATGCCAAAGTGCAAGGGAATTGCGTGGAGGCATCCAAAATCTTAGAGGAAAATTGAAGGATTAATCTAAATCCCCTTTGGCGTCTTCAAAGGCCTTTACAGGGGAGTAGTGGCATCTGAAGGGAAAGAGATAAATTAAGATTTTTTATAAAAGACCGTTTAGGGGTGCCAAAGTCCAATACAGCTGCACGGAGGCATAGAAAATTAAGAAGACAAATTAAAGGTTTATTTTCAATCCCCTTTGGCGCCGCCAAAGGCAATTACAGGGGCATAGAGGCATGATAAGGGAAAGAAACATTTGGAAAGCTTACTTTAATGCCACTTTGGGGATGCCAAAGGTCAAGAGAATTGCGGTGAGGCATCCAAAAATTTAGAGAAAAATTGAAGGATTAATCTAAATCCCCTTTGGCGGCTTCAAAGGCCTTTACAGGGTAATAGTGGCATCTGAAGGGAAAGAGACAAATGAAAAGTTTTCTTAACAGACCGTTTTGGGGTGCCAAAGTCTAATACCTTTGCATGGTGGCATCCAAAAACAAAAAGACAAATTAAAGATTTAGTTTAAATCCCCTTTGGCGCCGCCAAAGGCAATTACAGGGGCATAGAGGCATTAAAAGGGAAAGAAACATTTCGAAAGCTTACTTTAATACCACTTTGTTGATGCCAAAGGGCAAGAGAATTGCGTGGAGACATCCAAAAATTTAGAGGAAAATTGAAGGATTAATCTAAATCCCCTTTGGCGTCTTCAAAGGCCTTTACAGGGGAATAGTGGCATCTAAAGGGAAAAACCCTAATTAAAATTTTACTTAAAATACCCTTTGGGGGTGCCAAAGTCCAATACAGTTGCATGGTGGCTTCCAAAAATAAAAAGACAAATTAAAGGTTTAGTTTAAATCCCCTTTGGCGCCGCCAAAGGCAATTACAGGGGCATAGAGGCATCAAAAGGGAAAGAAACATTTGGAAAGCTTACTTTAATACCACTTTGGGGATGCCAAAGGGCAAGAGAATTGCGTGGAGACATCGAAAAATTTAGAGGAAAATTGAAGGATTAATCTAAATCCCCTTTGGCGTCTTCAAAGGCCTTTACAGGGGAATAGTGGCATCTAAAGGGAAAGACCCTAATTAAAAGTTTACTTAAAATACCCTTTGGGGGTGCCAAAGTCCAATACAGTTGCATGGTGGCATCCAAAAATAAAAAGACAAATTAAAGGTTTATTTTAAATCCCCTTTGGCGCCGCCAAAGGCAATTACAGGGGCATAGAGGCATCAAAAGGGAAAGAAACATTTGGAAAGCTTACTTTAATGCCACTTTGGGGATGCCAAAGGGCAAGAGAATTGCGTGGAGGCATCGAAAAATCTTAGAGGAAAATTGAAGGATTAATCTAACTCCCCTTTGGCGTCTTCAAAGGCCTTTACAGGGGAGTAGTGGCATCTGAAGGGAAAGAGATAAATTAAGATTTTTTATAAAACACCGTTTAGGGGTACCAAAGTCCAATACAGCTGCAAGGAGGCATGCAAAATTAAAAAGACATATTAAAGGTTTATTTTCAATCCCCTTTGGCGCCGCCAAAGACAATTGCAGGGGTATAGAGTCATTAAAAGGGAAAGAAACATTTCGAAAGCTTACTTTAATACCACTTTGGTGATGCCAAAGGGCAAGAGAATTGCGTGAAGACATCAAAAAATTTAAAGGAAAATTGAAGGATTAATCTAAATCCCCTTTGGCGTCTTCAAAGGCCTTTACAGGGGAATAGTGGCATCTAAAGGGAAAGACCCTAATTAAAAGTTTACTTAAAATACCCTTTGGGGGTGCCAAAGTCCAATACAGTTGCATGGTGGCATCCAAATATAAAAAGACAAATTAAAGGTTTATTTTAAATCCCCTTTAGCGCTGCCAAAGGCAATTACAGGGGCATAGAGGCATCAAAAGGGAAAGAAACATTTGGAAAGCTTACTTTAATGCCACTTTGGGGATGCCAAAGGGCAAGAGAATTGCATGGAGGCATCGAAAAAATTAGAGGAAAATTGAAGGATTAATCTAACTCCCCTTTGGCGTCTTCAAAGGCCTTTACAGGGGAATAGTGGCATCTAAAGGGAAAGACCCTAATTAAAAGTTTACTTAAAATACCCTTTGGGGCTGCCAAAGTCCAATACAGTTGCATGGTGGCATCCAAAAATAAAAAGATAAATTAAAGGTTTATTTTAAATCCCCTTTGGCGCCGCCAAAGGCAATTACAGGGGCATAGAGGCATCATAAGGGAAAGAAACATTTGGAAAGCTTACTTTAATGCCACTTTGGGGATGCCAAAGGGCAAGAGAATTGCGTTGAGGCATCCAAAAATTTAGAGGAAAATTGAAGGATTAATCTAAATCCCCTTTGGCGTCTTCAAAGGCCTTTACAGGGGAATAGTGGCATCTGAAGGGAAAGAGACCTAATTAAAAGTTTACTTAACAGACCGTTTAGGGGTGCCAAAGTCTAATACCTTTGCATGGTGGTATCCAAAAACAAAAAGACAAATCAAAGATTTAGTTTAAATCCCCTTTGGCGCCGCCAAAGGCAATTGCAGGGGCATAGAGGCATCAAAAGGGAAAGAAACATATGGAAAGCTTACTTTAATACCACTTTGGGGATGCCAAAGGGCAAGAGAATTGCGTGGAGACATCCAAAAATTTAGAGGAAAATTGAAGGATTAATCTAAATCCCCTTTGGCGTCTTCAAAGGCCTTTACAGGGGAATAGTGGCATCTAAAGGGAAAGACACTAAGTAAAATTTTACTTAAAATACCCTTTGGGGGTGCCAAAGTCCAATACAGTTGCATGGTGGCTTCCAAAAATAAAAAGACAAATTAAAGGTTTATTTTAAATCCCCTTTGGCGCCGCCAAAGGCAATTACAGGGGCATAGAGGCATCAAAAGGGAAAGAAACATTTGGAAAGCTTACTTTAATGCCACTTTGGGATG
>NC_092284.1:12588654-12652528 GCF_036320965.1 Panulirus ornatus
GTCGAATTAAAGTTTTACTTGAGGAAATTTCCTCTGGCTAACACTTGTGCGTGCTACATGGGTCATCAAAGAAAAGCTGCACGTTGGTGACTTTACTCTGGCTTCGCCAGACAATTTCATTTTGCTGTTGAGGGCAACACAGGTAATCAAAGTAAAGCCTTACTCTTGAGTTTATGCTGAACAATGCCAAACGATATTTGGCAGTTCTATCGAGCTCCACAGGTCATCAAAATAAGCTTCACTTTGGGAATTATATATTTTTGGTACATGACTGGCGATTATATTTAGCTTTTAGGGAGTGATATGAGCTTAAGGTATTAGTCGGTAGGTTATGTGTTAGGGAGCGAGTTGCCGTAGTCCCCCAAGGAGAGAGCCACTGCAGGGGGTGGTGGTGGCTGACACCCTACTGTCAGGGAGTGAATCGCCGGCATGTGTCGGGCTTCATTGTCAGTCTTGGAGTGCGCTGACGTCCTGTGTCAGCAGGAAACGGACCAACACGCGCCAGGCTGTGAGATGCTGACGTATGTCAGCTGGTGAGACATCATTGGAAAAAGCGGCTCTGATGGTACAGTCGTTCTTGTTTAACAGGGAAGGAATACCTTACGTTTCTCAGACAACAAGCCGTCGTAGTGCATTGTCGTACGTCAAGACGTATGTAAATATATATATATATAATACTCGTTAACAAGATGCCTTGATTAGGGCATTCAGGTGCCCCTGCTGCCTCGAACATCGTATGAAAAATTTATCGACCACAACAGTTCGCATACTTGTCTTGGAAATTCCCGTCGACAAAGGTTGTTTTGGGAAATACCACATTAAAAGCAGGACGAGCATATTGCTCATGTTTTAGTCTGGTCTGTTGACACACTTCTGTTGATGCTGTGTCCATTTATTATTACACGTTAGGGAAGTACTATAAATACATATGGGGTCATTGGAAACCATCGGCGAAATTCCATATTCTATGGTGAGTGTGGTAAATGGTGATATAGGTTGGTAGTCCTTGCTATGGCCGTCCTCGGATATATACTATCAATAATCGCGATAAAAATATATTTCCATCGTCGAGGACAAAATTTATTCTTAAGATCACATTTTGTCTCAGTCGTGGTTTACCGTAAAAAAACAAACAAGTAAAACATTGTTTAGAAATTGACTGACGTCAGAAGAGTCGGAATATATCATAAACGTGGACGACGTCTGAATCCGAATTGTTACATTGACTCTGACTTGGTCGGACTGACATTCAAAATATATACTTTATCATAGAGCAAAAGAAATTTTCCTACATAAACTTGTAGTAACACACGCATGTAGCACGAGTACATGGAATATTAGTAAGTGTATAGTCAAAAATGAATGTTACAAAACGATAAAAGGCCATGCAAGTCATTTCATTGGATTGAGACAACGCCTTGCCATACAATAAAGCCCCGCTTCTGCTTCGAGATGGCGGAGGAGCCATTCAGAAACCGAAGATTACTATGTTTCTGGTTCATACGTTCATTTCCTGGGTTGTTGTGGTGAGTGACAATATCGCGTTGAGGGTTCCGGGAAGTGTAGTGGTGGAGGAGACTTCGGGAGACTAGAGAAGAGGTAAGGTACTGGTCACTGAGATACTCGGGGTAAAACCCAATTTGCTGACACAAGTCTTGTGGTGGTGGAAAGGTGAGGATATGTGGCCACAGGTGTCAGGTCGCCGGCTTGGTAGCTGCCAGCTGGCTTCGTGCTCCCGGCTCGGAGTTGAATGATGTTTGCATAAACAAAGGTCTTATTTCTAGCCAGGTATGAGTAACATTTGGAGATTAATGGTTGTAACCAATGTAGAGTGAGTGGTGAACTAGAGTTAGGTGTACTTAGTATAATTAGAACAGCTAGAAAATGTAGAAAACCTATGAACTCTGTAGACAGACACTTCGTAGTATATTACTATTCACTCAGATGACAGCTTATGATTATTCATCCCGGAATGTGTAACCCGCCAATCACATTATTACAGTTAACATGGTTTTGGTAAATTGGCGGTTTAACTCATTTGAAAAACTTTTTTTTTTTCTTATGGATGTCCAACATACAAACAGTAACAGACCACCGGGTCCTTTTGAAGCTTCATGTTTCCAGGGAAAGAAATTAGAAATCTGTTGTAAGAGTTCGCTCCACTGCCAAATATCCCTTATACGTGGCCACTTCATGCGTTATCACAGCAGCAGACCACAAAAATAATGGTATATTTCCATTATGATCATATACTTCTGGGGATGTTAGGTAAGATTTTCATAGGCTGTGGTCGGCTTTGCGGGGAGCTACTGCACTGAGTCACAGTGAGGTAGGCTAGAATAAGTGGGTGAGTGGTGGCTTCTGTACTGGATCATGGTGACGTAGGGTAGCTTCGGTCAGCCGTGAAGCGGTGGCTAGTATACTGGACCACGGTGAGGTGGCCCAGAAATGGGCGATGAGAGTTGTGGCTACTTTACTGAGTTATGGTGAGGTAGGCTAGTGTCGGCTGGCCGGGGAGTGGCAGCTCATCTACTGGATCGCGGTGAGGTAGGCAAGGATCGGCTGGACAGGGAGCAGCAGCTTGTCTACTGGATTGCGTTGAGGTAGGCTAGGGTCGGCTGCCAGGGTGTGGCAGCTCGTCTACTGGATTATATTGAGGTAGTCTAGGGTCGGCTGGCCCGTGAGTGGCAGCTCATCTATTGGAATATATTGAGGTAGGCTAGGGTCGGCTGGCCAGGGAGCGGCAGCTTGTCTAATGGATCGCGGTGAGGTAGGCTAGGGTCGGCTGGCCAGGGAGCGGCAGCTTGTCGGCTGGGCAGGGAGTGGCAGCTCGTCTACTGGATCGCGGTGAGGTAGGCAAGGGTCGGCTGGCCAGGGAGCGGCAGCTTGTCTACTGGATCTCGGTGAGGTATGGTAAGGTCGGCTGGCCAGGGAGCGGCAGCTTGTCTACTAGATCGCGGTAAGGTAGGCTAGTGTCGGCTGGCCAGGGATCGGCAGCTTGTCTACTGGATCTCGGTGAGGTAGGCTAAGGGCAGCTGGCCAGGGAGCGGCAGCTTCTCTACTGGATCGCGGTGAGGTAGGTTAGGGTCGGCTGGCCAAGGAGTGGCAGCTCGTCTACTGGATCGCGTTGAGGTAGGCAAGGGTCGGCTGGCCAGGGAGCGGCAGCTTGTCTACTGGATCGCGGTGAGGTAGGCTAGGGTCGGCTGGCCAGGGAGCGCCAGCTTGTCTACTGGATCGCGGTGAGGTAGGCAAGGGTCGGCTGGCCGGGGAGTGGCAGCTCGTCTACTGGATTATATTGAGGTAGGCTAGAGTCGGCTGGCCAGGGAGTGGCAGCTTGTCTCCTTGATTGCGTTGAGGTAGCCTAGGGTCGGCTGCCAGGTAGTGGCAGCTCGTCTACTGGATTATATTGAGGTAGGCTGGGGTCGGCTGGCCAGTGAGTGGCAGCTCATCTATTGGAATATATTGAGGTAGGCTAGGGTCGGCTGGCCAGGGAGCGGCAGCTTATCTAATGGATCGCGGTGAGGTAGGTAAGGGTCGCCTGGCCAGGGAGCGGCAGCTTGTCGGCTGGGCAGGGAGTGGCAGCTCGTCTACTGGATCGAGTTGAGGTGAGCAAGGGTCGGCTGGCCAGGGAGCGGCAGCTTGTCTACTGGATTTCGGTGAGGTATGGTAAGGTCGGCTGGCCAGGGAGCGGCAGCTTGTCTACTAGATCGCGGTAAGGTAGGCTAGGGTCGGCTGGCCAGGGAGCGGCAGCTTGTCTACTGGATCTCGGTGAGGTAGGCTAAGGTCAGCTGGCCAGGGAGCGGCAGCTTGTCTGCTGGATCGCGGTGAGGTAGGCTAGGGTCGGCTGGCCAGGGAGTGGCAGGTCGTCTAATGGATCGCGTTGAGGTAGGCAAGGGTCGCCTGGCCAGGGAGCGGCAGCTTGTCTACTGGATCGCGGTGAGGTAGGCTAGGGTCGGCTTGCCAGGGAGCGGCAGCTCGTCTACTGGATCGAGTTGAGGTAGGCAAGGGTCGGCTGACCAGGGAGCGGCAGCTTGTCTACTGGATCTCGGTGAGGTATGGTAAGGTCGGCTGGCCAGGGAGCGGCAGCTTGTCTACTAGATCGCGGTACGGTAGGCTAGGGTCGGCTGGCCAGGGATCGGCAGCTTGTCTACTGGATCTCGGTGAGGTAGGCTAAGGTCAGCTGGCCAGGGAGCGGCAGCTTCTCTACTGGATCGCGGTGAGGTAGGCTAGGGTCGGCTGGCCAGGGAGTGGCAGCTCGTCTACTGGATCGCGTTGAGGTAGGCAAGGGTCGGCTGGCCAGGGAGCGGCAGCTTGTCTACTGGATATCGCTGCAGAAGGTTTTTTCATCACAAAAGATGACGTTCTCCCAAAACTGATGTGGCTTGTCCGCATACTCCAACGCATATTCCACCCTGCTCTCCATGTTTGCCTCACTTAACACAGGTTTTGTTGCTGGTATGCGACCACGTAGCCCATCAGAGTGATGTCTGTTTCGGACAGTTTGAGTGGTGCACTGCAGACCAAGAGTATCCCGAATGTTGCTAGCGGGCGTGAAGGGGCAGCAGCAATGACAGCTGCTATGGCCTAGGGAAAGGATGACATATTGCAAATATAACATGTGATGTGGTTGTTTACATAACATCAAGTGGTCCAGTATACCTATATATGCAACATCATTACCTGATCATCTTCCGGGTTTGTGCAACGTGGGCGCCCACGCCGATGCCTGTTGTCTGTGTTGCCCAACTCTGCCTGTCGGCGAATCCATCGTGCTACGGTTGACCGGTGAATACCAAGACGTTTCCTAATTTCAGAGTCGCTGTAGCCCTCATTATGAGGCTGTAGAATAGCTTCACGTGTCTCTTGTGAGGTCTCCATGGTAAAATTAGATATGCCACAAAAACAACCTTTCGACATCGGCTCGCAGTGAACTATACCCGCGCTGTTTCATTGTTTCAAAAATATATCGCATGTCTCATTACATTTCCTGCATGGACACGAAATGGCGGTGTAAGATAACCTTTATGGACTGCCACGAACCCAGATGTGCTATAGAATAATACAATATCAATAGTAAAACATCTTCCCAAATTACACCTATACAATATGAAGCTATTGTGTTTACCTCGCATCACATTGAGGTATGCTGCAGCTACCACATACGGGGGTTGCCGCATATAGCTGTGTGTGTCTCACAGCTATATTACACACACCAATTCAAAAGTAGGAGTTCGTACTGCCTTGTATGATGTAATTTTATTGTTAATGATATAATGCCGCTCTTGTGGCACGCAACTTCCATGGGTCTAGCATAGGACTCTGGAAACCTGTGGCTTCCAGGCACGTATACCAACCCTACCGGCATGGTACAACAGGTAATTCAGTGATCATTACAGACGTCTTCAGACCCCCTCTGCGCGATAGTTTTTTTTGTTGTGCGTACGCTAGGGTCGGCTGGCCAGGGAGCGGCAGCTTGTCTACTGGATCACTGAGGTAGGCTAGGGTCGGCTGGCCAGGGAGCGGCAGCTTGTCTACTGGATCGCACTGAGGTATGTTAGGGTCGGCTGGCCAGGGAGCGGCAGCTTGTCTACTGGATCGCGCGATAAGGTAGGCTAAGGTGAACCGGAGTGACGAGAGGCTGGTGCTCAGAGGTCGCATGATCACTCTCCTTGATAATGTTTTGTCCATACGGGTGGTGGAGAGCAGTAACCTTAACAACTTAATGGAAGTTATGAGTGTCTGTGAAAAGGAGTGGGGGAAATGGCAGCAATAATGAAGGCTGCATAGAGAATGAGGTCCCTGCATCAGAGTTTATTAGCAGCCAAATACTTCGGGTGACTATATTTGAGTATGGCTAAACCTTGATAACAATGAAGTAGGCAATATATCTGGAAATATTATCATCATTACTGTAACCACAATTTCATACTAAAGATATTATGTAGATTATGTAAAAGTTGTGAAATTAGGCTTATAACTATCTAAACTTGATAATTGAAATTGAAATGTTCAATTTAGGCAACTGATTGTATCCATTCCCTGTGAACATGGTTGTGTTTTATTGTTTGGCAGAGAGAACAGGAGCTGCAAAGGTGACCTCCCTCCAGCGAACGTGATGGGCATAAGACGTCTCCCCGTTGAGCGACAGGCGAATATTGCACGACAAAGGAACACACCACAGAACTCCAGCGAGGAATGAACTCCTGAGGGAACAGCACACATCCCGAGCGAAACTCAGATTCTTGTCTGAAGCAGTGTTCACGGAGGTGATGTGTGTGTCTCCAACTCTCATGGCAAGGTTCACTGCTGGAGGAGGAACTGTACCAGGCAGGAAGTTAATGATTTGTTGCTGTTCAAAAATTTAGAACGTCGTATTTATGGTAATAAAAAATTCACGCGGACACCCAAATGTTAATCATATACTGTTTATACAACACAAATGATATAAATCCTGCCGAACCAGTACAATAAACGTTAAAATCATACAATGTTCCACAGGCACAAATGACCGAGCCAACATGAGCGAGGAGGCCCGTACATGTCACTTTACCTACTACATCTAGAGGAAAGTGACATTACATGGCCTGGGTGACGTTTTCCACATTGGAGGTCGCTTTACCGCAACCACTGTCGCAGTAACTGCTGAAGGAACGTTTCTTGCCGTCTCTGCAGGCGAGGGGTTTACCTCTCCCTGCCGGGCATGTCATTTCTATTAGCGACATGTTCCCCGTCCACACTGCTCGTGTTGTTGAACGCTGGTCCCTAGGAACAAGACACCCTACAGATCCTGGACTAGGCCAGCAAAGGAGTGGACCTGATTGTCATTGAACATATTTGGGCAGAAATGGCGTACACCTGGCCACCAGGAGACGAGAAGTGTAGCCATCAACTACTGAACCACGTCCACGCCCTTCGGGAACTCTGCAGGCTGGACAGGGTATTGAATTGTACCTAAAAGTTGGGTTTTGTTTATCTCTGGAAATTGATAAGTTTATTATTGCTTAGTATACATTAGTGTCAATAATAAGCAGAGGACAATGTGTACTTATACGATATGTAGAGGAAAATATGTGTATGTGATTTATTCACGTTATGGAGGGTTGTTCTTGCCCAGTTGTGAATTAAATGGCAGCCACCAACATTTTTGTTTGTCTCTCCAGCTGTATGAATTTATGATCGAGTGATAACGATTACAATAAGATATTTGATCTTTTGTTTGATTTTATGTCTATTGTTTTTAAGCTGTATTAAAGGCAGAGCCTTCCACCAACACATAGCAACGCACCAGTGTGATACGATCGAAGAGTCGTCAGTAAAGAGAAAGAAATCAATGATTTGAGTATCGGCCACTTTTACTGCTGACGAATGATGGAGTGTATCCATGTCCTGCTTACGAGAAGGACAAATTCATAGTGATAGGAGTATCCAAGTGAATATCATAATGGGGAAATCGTGTGGCATAATTGTAACCTATTTCCATGATATCAGCAGTGTTCAGTTAAGTATACACCTTGCTGCTCAGATACTAAACCGTACTACAGCAGCACTTGGTTCAGTGGTTTGCATTAGCCACTTGCAGCCTTCTCCTACCTTCAGCTTGATAGATATTACACCCTTTCTAACTGAAATGTCTGAGGTACATTTTAATGGTTAGGATGATGAATGAGGATGAATGTCACTAGACCATCGTAGAAGTTGATGGTATAGAGATAAGTTCTACTTTCATCCACAGAGGATAATGATACTATGTATAGTTGTATACATGTACCACAGATATCTATAGATAATCATTGCTCTTACCGTACCAAAAACACAAAAGTTATACGAAAGGATTGGAAGGAAATATTGGAAGCAAATTGGAAGCAAATATTATACGAAAGAATTGGAAGCAAATAATGTTGAAACAGTGATTATAAGAGGGATACTGTGTGCCAATGTTTAAGAAATTTTGCTGAGATGAAATGTAGATACAATGATAGATCTATGTGCTCCCAACAGTGAGAAGCATACAAATTCTCAGTGGAATAAGGGTAATAACAGAAAAGAAATACAGAATCTTGAACATTTTTCAGAGATACAAAAGAATATTTTATAGGAAGTATACAAAGATGACTAAATACTTTACTACATCTCTTATTATATAAACAGTATCTATTTCTCATACAAGAAGTTTTCCATAAGTTTTCAGCAATTGAAAATATGCATGTACATACAGTCTATCATAAGGTGAGAACAAAATGTGTTCTGATATATACTAATCAATACTGTTTTGCACTAAATGAATATCACACGATCAATTGTTTCCTTTTATCACAATATTTAAGAATGAGGTGAAATGTAAGAGTATTAGGGAAATCTAAATTACAATAAATTACCAGTACAAATTCAAGAAAGGAAAACGAAAAAAGAAAATTATGTTCTTGAGCCATGAAGAAAATTCTGTGTCATTTAACAAAACGTCAAGTTTATATTAAGTTTTCCCCATTGCTAAAGCAAAACATAACATTTATACCACATAAAAGTAGAACAAAGGACTTTATTCCTTGCAGAAATTATGGCAGATTTGAGTAGCTTACAATTACCTTTAGGTTCCCGTTTTCTTTGGTAGTTAAGGTGTATATTTCCCGTTTTCTAATAGTTCTTAATCGACCTCCAGATGGCGTTACTGCCAGCATCACAAAAATCAGTATGTCAAAGTCTTTAAGTTGCGCTTATTTGTATGTGTTTATCGCTGAGCTCGGCCGCCATTTGCAGTCTTATTTGTATCGTCTCCCAAGACGGACGTGTTCTTACGCTCTGTATTTAAAGTCTGTGTTGCCTGCTGTCGTAGCGTCTACTCGTCTTTTCGGTAAGTCAGACTTTGCTTACCACTATGGCAATGTTTCTGTGCATTTTTCCTTGACAAGTGGGGCTTCCATGAGCTTTTATTCCGCGTATCAATACGTAGGAAGGATTACACAGCTACTAGCTAGGATGCCATTTTGGGTTCGTTTAGAATGCCATGATCAACTCTCTACTTTCAGCCTTTCTCTCTTCACTGCTTTCTTCTGATTATTTACATATATCTAAATTTGATGTATGTTTACGAGTGTTAATTATATGTGAAGTGCTGCTTCCGGTAGCCTTGTACGTTCGTGTTTTAACTGTAGTCTTTATATAGGTGTTTTTCACTCGGTGCAGTGTTTATAAAGAAAGTGATTTTTAAAAATTAATGCAATATTTTGCTATTTGTCCGTATGCTCAGGGCTGGGATCAGGATAAACATACAGAGAAACGCCAGTCAGGCAAGCCACCACTGCTCCCTAGCTGTGGTAGCCATAACTACATGCGCAGTGACATTGCGCAGGGCAATGTGCAGTCGTAGTTGTTCCGACCACAGTCTCGTACCAGCTACTGATCTGTACGGAGCTGTTGCCGGTCTTTCAGAGCTAGGTTGTAGCTATTCCTCCCTGTGTTGTCGCCACCCTTGCTTAGTTTTGTAAGTTTTTTGAAAGTTATTGTTCATCAATATCTTTTATAAGGTTGTTCTATGCAAAATCGATCTTTCATTGACGGTTGTCCGCAAGAGAACTCCGCTTGGCCTTTGTGCGACCGGCTCCGCCTTGAAACTTTTCTGCATAAAACAATTGCCCGATCTTTCTTTTTTCGGGATAGTTAGTTTTTTTTCCACTATCTGGGGTGGTTTGGCATTCCAGATTTTGAGGTTAGGCCCCTTTAGGATAGGACATAGGTAAGCATCACTGCCCCCGTAGGGGTAGGTAACGGACGCTTCCATAAAAAAGAAAGAAACGCTGATTTTGTGTTGACCCATACGACCAGAGCAACGACTCTTGCTTCCCTCAGTCTCTTCCTAATCAGAAACGTCATTGATGGTTGGTTTGGACATGTTGAAACGATTAGGAAACTGGTTAGTGGTGATTTGATAAGTCGATGAAACAGGTAGCGGAGCTACTTAAGTTGACGAAGTTCCATATTCATGACGTGGTCTCGATACCCGTTGCCATGAATTCATGCAGGGGAGTCATCTACTGAACTGATGTCATGGATATGTCAGAGGACGACATTGTGAAGGAACTAGCAAACGACGACGTTATCGCTGCCTGGCTCATCACCAAAGTTGATTGCTCCATGAAAAAGAGGATTTATTTATAGCCAGGTTAATGAGTCATGGGAGACCATTGGCTGTAACCACTGGTGAATGACTGGTCAACTATAGGTGAACATGGTGGAAGTGTGGCCAACTCTGTAGTTCCTACTGCAAGAAAGATGTAGAGTAAAGTAATTCGTCTGGAATTTTGGTTTATGTTACGATTCTTTCAGGCAACAGCTTTTGATTGCTCACAGCCTTTTGGAACGTCTGACCCCTCCAAATAGGTTATTACAGTTATATGGTTGTTTGCCTTAATTAGCAGTAGAGATCAACATGGGAATAATGACTACCTACCTTTTGTATTTGCAGTATACAAAGAATAAGAGACCAGCTTTTGAAGCTCCTTTTACTGGTAAATGATGACATACAATTGCATCTTGTTTACCCTAACGTTTCACAGATCAAGAATTGTAAGGATAACATTGCTAGCGAGAGGCTTTTGTCCTTGCAGTTGCCACCAATTTGAAGCATATATTTAAAGATGGATGATAATAGATTAAACTATAATGTACCCATGATTTCAGATCTATCATGACCCACACACAAACATTGGTAGCTGTTACATATAATATTTCTTAATTTAACTTAATATCAATAGAAAAATATGCCTTAATGTGTTCAAGCTGAAAGGAAAATTAAGACACCGTTCATTTCCAGAATTCCAGTCAAACAACGGGTTGGATATGATGACACTCCGACCACCGTCGAGGACCACCCTCAGTCGCCTGCTGACGTCGCAAGAGAGAGGGAGGAAGCCGTCATGAGAGCAATCAAGTGTCTTGCCTCAAGGAGGGTGGTACCTCCTCCACGTGTAAGTTTGATAGTGGGGTAAACCTTCGTCGAGTCAAGGAGGGTGGTACCTCCTCCACGTGTAAGTTTGATAGTGGGGTAAACCTTCGTCGAGTCAAGGAGGGTGGTACCTCCACGTATGAGTTTGATAGGGGGTAAATCTTCATCGAGTCGAGGAGAGTGGTACCTCCTTCACGTGTGAGTTTGATTAGGGGTAAACCTTCGTCGAGTCAAGGAGAGTGGTACCTCCTTCACGTGTGAGTTTGATTAGGGGTAAACCTTAGTCGAGTCAAGGAGGGTGGTACCTCCTTCACGTGTACGTTTGATAGGGGGTAAACCTTCGTCGAGTCAAGTAGGGTGGTACCTCCTTCACCTGTACGTTTGATAGGGGGTAAACCTTCGTCGAGTCAAGTAGGGTGGTACCTCCTTCACGTGTAAGTTTCATAGGGGGATAAACCTTCGTCGAGTCGAGGCGTCAACCACCGACATAAATGATTGACATGACGGTATGTGGCAGACTGGGACCCTCCCTGTGACTTGTGTCACGATTGGGAGCATTTGGTTCCTCAGGGAGCGCTATACTCTCATGGTATTGTTAGCCGGGAGACCATGATCTTGTGTCGGAGAGTGAGTTGCCGTAGCACCCTAGGGAGGGAGGGAGAGAGAGAGACATCAAACCCGGCGCGATGCAGTAAGACTGTTGCGTGTTAGCGAATGACTCGCTCGTTATGTGTCATGCGTCTTCGTCTGTCTTGGAGTGATCCGCCGCCGTGTATCAGGATGGGACGTGCCAATGCGCCAGGATATGAGGTGCAGACGCATGTCAGTTGGTGAGATCGTCATTTGAAATTGAACGGCTTTGATTTTAGAGGACGAGTCGGGCGTTGTTGTTTGTCATTGTTAAGGGGGGGGGGGGAGAGAACCTTTCGTCGTGTGCCAGAGAACAACTGACCGCCGTGGTAAACTATCGTACATCAGGGCATGAGCCCACGACGTGTGGTCGAATCGAAGCCGCTGACTTCCGTCAAGGAGTAAGTAGCGTTCCTCCACCATCAGATAGGAAGCCACCCTTGTGTACCAGGGAGTTAGTGGGAACAGTTTGTCCTAGAGTGAGGTGCCAGCATGTGCTAGAGAAAGAGCCAGAGAATCTGTCAGTGTGAGCAGCCATTCTTTGCCACGGGAGTTTGTTAGGAAGTGAGCAGCGGTTTTGTTTTGTCGCCACTGTAGTAGTTTGAGGTAGGAAGCCAGCCTTCTGCATCAGGGAGTTAGTCATGTATTGTTTCATGGTGTGAATTACCCACGTATGTTAGACAAAACCACCGACATCTTTTTGCCTCTAAGGCGTGTGTGTCAGGCAGGAAGTAATCGTAACGGAGTTAGGCCATGTAGTGTATCTGGGAGTGAGCTACCGATGTGTATCAGAGACGATGCCACCGACGTCTATCAGGGAGTGAGCAGTGTTTTTAGTGTGTCAGGTAAGAAGCCATACCGTTGCGTGTCAGAGAGAGAGGATCGAATTTGGTTTGCCATGAAGTGAGCTACCGACACACGTGTGTTAGAGACGAAGCTTATCGATGACTGTTGGAAAGTAGGCAAAGTTTTTGAGTTCGTCGAAGTAACGTGTGTTCAAGTAAGCTACCGACGTGTATCACAAACTGAGCCACCGACGCCTGTCGAGAGTGAGTAACGCTTTCTTTTCACATTTGTAGTGTGTAAGGCAGGAAGCCGCAATGTATGTATAAACGAATTAGTCGAAGTAGATTGTCGAGGAATGAACCAACGACGCCACACTAAAGCGTCCCTTTAGGGCATTTGTTATAGCTAATGCCAGACGACTATTTTCCACTTGCATGGTTTATGGGTCGTCAAAGTAAAGCTTTACATTCAGTCTTTTATTTTGGCTAACGGTAGACGGTTTTATATAGGTTTTGTGGGACACATATGTGAGTCGTCGAATTAAAGTTTTACTTGAGGAAATTTCCTCTGGCTAACACTTGTGCATGTTACATGGGTCATCAAAGAAAAGCTGCACGTTGGTGACTTTACTCTGGCTTCGCAAGACAATTTCATTTTGCTGTTGAGGGCAACACAGGTAATCAAAGTAAAGCCTTACTTAGTTTATGCTGAACAATGCCAAACGATATTTGGCAGTTCTATCGAGCTCCACAGGTCATCAAAATAAGCTTCACTTTGGGAATTATATATTTTTGGTACATGACTGGCGATTATATTTAGCTTTTAGGGAGTGATATGAGCTTAAGGTATTAGTCGGTAGGTTATGTGTTAGGGAGCGAGTTGCCGTAGTCCCCCAAGGAGAGAGCCACTGCAGGGGGTGGTGGTAGCTGACACCCTACTGTCAGGGAGTGAATCGCCGGCATGTGTCGGGCTTCATTGTCAGTCTTGGAGTGCGCTGACGTCCTGTGTCAGCAAAACACGGACCAACACGCGCCAGGCTGTGATATGCTGACGTATGTCAGCTGGTGAGACATCATTGGAAAAAGCAGCTCTGATGGTACAGTCGTTCTTGTTTAACAGGGAGGGAATACCTTACGTTTCTCAGAGAACAAGCCGTTGTAGTGCACTGTCGTACGTCAAGACGTACGTACATATATATATATATATATACTCTCGTTAACAAGATGCCTTGATTAGGGCATTCAGGTGCCCCTGCTGCCTCGGACATCGTATGAAAAATGAGTCGACCACAACAGTTCACATACTTGTCTTGGAAATTCCCGTCGACAAAGGTTGTTTTGGGAAATACCACATTAAAAGCAGGCCGAGCATATTGCTCATGTTTTAGTCCGGTCTGTTGACACACTTCTGTTGATGCTGTGTCCATTTATTATTACACGTTAGGGAAGTACTATAAATACATATGGGGTCATTGTAAACCATCGGCGAAATTCCATTTTCTATGTTGAGTGTGGTAAATGGTGATATAGGTTGGTAGTCCTGGCTATGGCCGTCCTCGGAGATGTACTATTTATAATCGCGATAAAAATATATTTCCATCGTCGAGAACAAAATATATTCTTAAGATCACATTTTGTCTCAGTCGTGGTTTATCGTAAGCAGACAAACAAGTAAAACATTGTTTAGAAATTTATTCTTAAGATCACATCTTGTCTCAGTCGTGGTTTATCGTAAAAAGACAAACAAGTAAAAAATTGTTTAGAAATTGACTGACGTCAGAAGAGTCGGAATATATTATAAACGTGGACGACGTCTGAATCCGAATTGTTACATTGACTCTGACTTGGACGGACTGACATTAGAATATATACTTTATTATAGAGCAAAAGAAATTTTCCTACATAAACGTTTAGTAACACACGCATGTAGCACGAGTACATGGAATATTAGTAAGTGTATAGTCAAAAATGAATGTTATAAAACGATAAAAGGCCATGCAAGTCTTTTCATTGGATTGAGACAACGTCTTGCCATACAATTAAGCCCCGCTTCTGCTTCGAGATGGCGGAGGAGCGCGGTCATTTCGAAACCGAAGATTACTATGTTTCTGGTTCATCATACGTTCATTTCCTGGGTTGTTGTGGTGAGTGACAGTATCGCGTTGAGGGTTCCGGTAAGTGCAGTGGTGGAGGAGGCTTCAGGGGACTAGAGAAGAGGTAAGGTATTGGTCACTGAGGGTTCCGGTAAGTGTAGTGGTGGAGGAGAGACTTCAGGAGACTGGAGAAGAGGTAAGGTACTGGTCATTGAGATACTCGGGGTAAAACCCAATTTGCTGACACAAGTCTTGGTGAAAATGTGAGGATATGTGGCCACAGGTGTCAGGTCGCCGGCTCGGTAGCTGACAGCTGGCTTCGTGCTCACGGCTCGGAGTTGAATGATGTTTGCATAAATAAAGGTCTTACTTCTAACCAGGTATGAGTACCATTTGGAGATTAATGGTTGTAACCAATGTAGAGTGAGTGGTGAACTAGAGTTAGGTGTACTTAGTATAATTAGCACAGCTAGAAAATGTAGAAAACCTATGAACTCTGTAGACAGACACTTCGAAGTATATTACTATTCACTCAGATGACAGCTTGTGATTATTCATCCAGGAATGTGTAACCCGCTATTCACATTATCAAAGTTAACATGGTTCTGGTAAATTGGCGGTTTAGCTCATTTGAAAAACTTTTTTTTTCTTTTGGATGTCCAACATTCAAACAGTAACAGACCACCAGGTCGTTTTGAAGCTTCATGTTTCCAGGGAAAGAAATTAGAAATCTGCTGTAAGAGTTCGCCCCACTGCCAAATATCCCTTATACGTTGCCACTTCATGCGTTATCACACCAGCAGACCACAAAAATAATGGTACCTTCTATCTGTTTCTTTGCCTTTGGATGGTTCTATGGCCCTGTAAGTGCCTTTGGCGGCCAAAGTGGATTTGAATTAAACTTTCAATTTCTTTTCTTAATTTTTATATGCCACCAAGGCACTCTATTGGACTTTGGCATTCCCAAAGGGTCTTTTAAGTAAACTTTTATTTTCTGTCTATGCCCCTGCAATTGCCTTTGGCGCCGTCAAAGGGTATTTGAATTAAACCTTTAATTTCTCCATATATTTTTGGATGCCTCCACGCTACTCTATTGGCCTTTGGCACCCCGAAAGGGGCATCAAAGTAAACTTTTCATTTATCTGTTTGCCTTTGGATGCCTCTATCCCCCTTTAATTGCCTTTCCCGCCGCAAAAGTGGATTTGAATTAAACCTTAATTTCTCTCTTTATTTTTGGATGCCGCCATGCCACTCTATTGGACTTTGGCACACCCAAAGGGTCTTTTAAGTAAACCTTCAATTTGTCTCTTTCCCTTTCGATGCCGCTATTCACCTGTAATGGTGTTCAGTGCCGCCAAAGGGGATATAAATAAAACCTTCAATTTCCGTGTATATTTTTGGACGACTCCACGCCACTCTGTTGGCCGCTTTGGGTAGTATGTAGTGCAAATCGAACGTTACACCAATGGTATGCAAGTCATTTTGCCTGGATTGAGACAACGCTTATGTTCATAACGATGTTCGGAACCGTGACTAGTGACTACGTTGTTGGCTCCTGCGTCTTTATTTGTTCGGTTGTGGTGGAGAGTTACGGTTGTGCGGTCCAGCAAGACACATGGTGGAGCCGTCACCCAGGGAACTACAGAGGTACGGCGCTGGTCACTGAGCAACTCAGGTGAGTGAGACTAGTGAGGGTTAGAAGGTTAGAAGGAGTGGCCACTGGCGACTGTCAACCTGATCTTTAGCTTTCAGACGACTAGTAGGTAGCTGCCAGCCAAGCTATATAGCTGTCAGCCAGCTAGGTAGCTCCTACCCAGCTTTTAGCTAAACTATGCTGCTGTCAACCAGCTAGGTAGCTCTTTGCTAGCTGTCAGCCAAGCTATGTAGCTCTCAGCCAGCTAGGTAGCTCCTACATAGCTGTCTGTCAGGCTTGGTAGCTCCCAGCTTGCTAGGTAACTCCCAGCTAGCTTCTTGTTCTCGGCTAGGAGATGCTTGATATTTCTATAAACAAAAGGTTGTACTTGTAGCCAGGTTTGTGTGTCCAATTTGTAATGGTTGTAACCAGTTGTTGAATGATTGATGAACTGTATTCATTTAGGTGTCCTGGGATCGCGTTGAGGTAGGTTATGGTCGGCTGGTCGGGGAGTGGCAGCTTGTCTACTGGATCGGGCTGTGGTAGGCTAGGGTCGGCTGGCCGGGGAGTGGCAGCTTGTCTTATGGATCGCGTTGAGGTAGGCTAGAGTCGGCTGGCCGGGAAGCGGCAGCTCGTCTACTGGATCGCGTTGAGGTAGGCTAGTGTTGGCTGGCCGGGGAGTGGCAGCTCGTGTACTGGATCGCGTTGAGGTAGGCTAGGGTCTGCTGGCCATGGAGTGGCAGCTCGCCTACTGGATCGCGTTGAGGTAGGATAGGGTCGTCTGGTCGGGGAGTGGCAGCTTGTCCACTGGATCGCGTTGAGGAAGGATAGGGTCGGCTGGCCGGAAGTGGCAGCTCGTCTACTGGATTGCGTTGAGGTAGGATAGGGTCGGCTGGCCAGGGAGCGGCAGCTTCTCTACTGGATCGCAATGAGGTAGGATAGGTTCGGGTGGCCGGGGAGCGGCAGCCTCTCTACTGGATCGCATTGAGGTAGGCTAGGGTCGGCTGGCCGGGGTGTGGCAGCTTGTCTACTGGATCGCGTTGAGGTGGGCTAGGGTCGGATGGCCAGGGAGCGGCAGCTTGTCTACTGGATCGCAATGAGGTAGGATAGGTTCGGGTGGCCGGGGAGCGGCAGCCTCTCTACTGGATCGCATTGAGGTAGGCTAGGGTCGGCTGGCCGGGGAGTGGCAGCTTGTCTACAGGATCGTGTTGAGGTAGGATAGTGTCGGCTGACTGGGTAGTGGCAGCTTGTCTGCTGGATCGCTTCGAGGCAGGATAGGGTCGGCTGGCCGGGGAGTGGCAGCTTTTTTACTTGATCGCGTTGAGGTACGATAGGGTCGGTTGGCTGGTGAGTGGCAGATCGTCTACTGGATCGCGTTGAGGTAGGCTAGGGTCGGCTGGCCGGGGAGCGGCAGCTTGTATACTGGATCGCGTTGAGGTAGGATAGTGTCGCC
This sequence comes from Panulirus ornatus, assembly GCF_036320965.1. NCBI lineage: Eukaryota > Metazoa > Arthropoda > Malacostraca > Decapoda > Palinuridae > Panulirus > Panulirus ornatus. Next base: position 12,606,188 of record NC_092284.1, read on the forward strand.
TGGCCGGGGAGTGGCAGCTTGTCTAATGGATTGCGTTGAGGTAGGCTAGGGAGCGGCAGCATGTCTACTGGATCGCGTTGAGGTAGGATAGTGTCGGCTGGCCAGGGAGCGGCAGCTTCTCTACTGGATCGCACTGAGGTAGGCTAGGGACGGCTGGCCGGGGAGTGGCAGCTGGTCTACTGGATCGCGTTAAGGTAGGCTAGGGTCTGCTGGCCGGGGAGTGGCGGCTCGTCTAATGGGTCACTTTGAGGTAGGATAGGGATCTACTGGCCGGGGAGTGGCAGCTCGTCTATTGGATCACATTGAGGTAGGATAGGATCGACTGGCCAGGAGGCGGCAGCTTGTCTACTGGATCACGTTGAGGTAGGATGGGGTCGGCTGGCTGAAGAGTGGCAGCTTGTCTACTGGATCGCGTTGAGGTAGGCTAGGGAGCGGCAGTATGTCTACTGGATCGCATTGAGGTAGGATATGGTCGGCTGGCTAGGGAGCGGCAGTTTCTCTAATGTATCGCACTAAGGTAGGCTAGGGCCGCTGGCCAGGGAGTGGCAGCTTCTCTACCGGATCGCGTTGAGGTAGGATAGGGTCGGCTGGCCGATGGGTGGCAGCTTGTCTAATGGATCGCGTTGAGGTAGGCTAGGGTCGGCTGGCCGGGGAGTGGCAGCTCGTCTACTGGATCACGTTGATGTAGGATAGGGTCGGCTAGCCGGGGATTGGCGGCTCGTCTGCTGGATCGCGTTGAGGTAGGCTAGTGTTGGCTGGCCGGGGAGTGGCAGCTTGTCTACTGGATCGCGTTGAGGCAGGATAGGGTCTGCTGGCCGGGGAGTTGTAGCTTGTCTACTGGATCGCGTTCAGGTAGGCTAGGGTCGGCTGGCTTGTGAGTGGCAGCTTGTCTACTGCATCGCGTTGAGGTAGGATAGGGTCGGCTGGCCAGGGAGTGGCAGCTTGTCTACTGGATCGCTTTGATATAGGCTAGGAAGCGGCAGAATGTCTACTGGATCCCATTAAGGTAGGATACGGTCGGCTGGCCGGGGAGTGGCAGCTGGTCTACTGGATCGCACTGAGGTAGGCTAGGGTCGGCTGGCCGGGGTGTAACAGCTCGTCTACTGGATCGCGTTAAGGTAGGATAGGGTCGGCTGGCCGGGGAGTGGCAGCTCGTCTACTGCATCACGTTGAGGTAGGATAGGGTCGGCTGGCCAGGGGGCGGCAGCTTGTCTACTGGATCACGTTGAGGTAGGATGGGGTCGGCTGGCCGGAGAGTGGAAGCTTGTCTACTGGATCGCGTTGAGGAAGGCTAGGGAGCGGCAGCATGTCTACTGGATCGCATTGAGGTAGGATAATGTCGGCTGGCTAGGGAGCGGCAGCTTCTCTAATGTATCGCACTGAGGTAGGCTAGGGTCGGCTGGCCGGGGAGTGGCACCTTCTCTACTGGATCGCGTTGAGGAAGGATAGTGTCGGCTGGCCGGGGAGTGGCAGCTTGTCTAATGAATCGCGTTGAGGTAGGCTAGGGTCGGTTGGCCGGGGAGTGGCAGCTCGTCTACTGGATCACGTTGAGGTAGGATAGGGTCGGCTAGCCGGGGAGTGGCGGCTCGTTTGCTGGATCGCGTTGAGGTAGGCTAGTGTTGGCTGGCCTGGGAGTGGCAGCTCGTCTACTGGATCGCGTTGAGGTGGGTTAGGGTCGGCTGGCCGTGGAGCGGCATCTTGTCTACTGGATCGCGTTGAGGTAGGATAGGGTCGGCTGGGCGGTTAGTGGCAGCTTGTCTACTGAATTGCGTTGAGGTATGCTAGGGAGCGGCAGCATGTCTACTGAATCGCATTGAGGTAGGATAGGGTCGGCTGGCCAGGTAGGAGCAGCTTCTCTACTGGATCGCACTGAGGTAGGCTTGGGTCGGCTGGCCGGGGAGTGGCAGCTGGTCTACTTGATAGCACTGAGGTAGGCTAGGGTCGGCTGGTCGAGGAGTGGCAGCTCGTCTACTGGATCGCGTTAAGGTAGGATAGGGTCGGCTGGTCGGGGAGTGGCGGCTCGTCTACTGGATCACGTTGAGGTAGGATAGGGGTCTACTGGCCGGGGAGTAGCAGCTCGTCTACTGGATCACATTGAGGTAGGATAGGGTCGGATGGCCAGGGTGTGGCAGCTTGTCTACTGGATCACGTTGAGGTAGGATGGGGTCGGCTGGCCGGAGAGTGGCAGCTTGTCTACTGGATCGCCATGAGGTAGGCTAGGGTCGGCTGGCCGGGGAGTGGCAGCTTCTCTACTGGATCGCGTTGAGGTAGGATTGGGTCGACTGGACGGGGAGTGGCAGCTTGTCTAATGGATCACGTTGAGGTAGGCTAGAGTCGGCTGGCCGGGGAGTAGCAGCTCGTCTACTGGATCACGTTGAGGTAGGATAGGGTCGGCTAGCCGGGGAGTGGCAGCTCGTCTGCTGGATCGCGTTGAGGTAGGCTAGTCTCGGCTGGCCGGCGAGTGGCAGCTCATCTACTGGATCGCGTTGAGGTAGGATAGGGTCGGCTGACCGGGGAGTGGCAGCTTGTCTACTGGATCGCGTTGAGGTAGGTTAGGGTCGGCTGGCCATAGATTGGCAGCTCGTCTACTTGATCGCATTGAGGTAGGACAGGGTCGGCTGTCTAGGGAGCGGCAGCAAGTCTACTGGATCGTACTGAGGTAGGATAGGGTCGGCTATCCAGGGAGCGGCAGCTTCTCTACTGGATCGCACTAAGGTAGGCTAGGGTCGGCTGGCCAGGGTGCCGCAGCATCTCTACTGGATCGCAATGAGGTAGGATAGTGTCGGGTGGCCAGGGAGCGGCAGCTTCTCTACTGGATCGCATTGAGGTAGGCTAGGGTCGGCTGGCCAGGGAGTGGTAGCTTGTCTACTGGATCGCGTTGAGGTGGGCTAGGGTCGGCTGGCCGGGGAGTGGCAGCTTGTCTACAGGATCGTGTTGAGGTAAGATACTGTCGGCTGGCTGGAGAGTGGCAGCTTGCCTGCTGGATCGCGTCGAGGCAGGATAGTGTCGGCTGGCCATGGAGTGGGAGCTTTTCTACTTGATCGCGTTGAGGTAGGATAGGGTCTCTTGGCTGGGGAGTGGCAGATCGTCTACTGGTTCGCGTTGAGGTGGGCTGGGGTCGGCTGGCCGGGGAGCGGCAGCTTGAATACTGGATCGCGTTGAGGTAGGATAGTGTCGGCTGGCCGGGGAGTGGCAGCTTGTCTACTGGATTGCGTTGAGGTAGGCTAGGGAGCGGCAGCATGTCTACTGGATCGCATTGAGGTAGGAAAGGGTCGGCTGGCCAGGGTGCGGCAGCTTCTCTACTGGATCGCACTGAGGTAGGCTAGGGTCGGCTGGCCGGGGAGTGGCAGCTGGTCTATTGGATCGCACTGAGGTAGGATAGGGTCGGCTGGCCGGGGAGTGGCAGCTCGTCTACTGGATCGCGTTAAGGTAGGCTAGGGTCGGCTGGCCGGGGAGTGGCGGCTCGTCTACTGAATCACGTTGAGGTAGGATAGGGATCTACTGGCCGGCGAGTGGCAGCTCGTCTACTGGATCACGTTTAGGTAGGATAGGGTCGGCTGGCCAGGAGGCGGCAGCTTGTCTACTGGATCGCACGGAGGTAGGCTAGGGTCGGCTGACCGGGGAGTGGCAGCTCGTCTACTGGATCGTGTTGTTGTAGGATAGGGTCGGCTGGCCATAGAGTGGCAGCTTGTCTTCTGGATCGCGTTGAGGTAGGTTAGAGTCGGCTAGCCTGGTAGCGGCAGCTCGTCTACTGGATCGCGTTGAGGTAATCTAGTGTTGGCTCCCCGGGGAGTGGCAGCTCGTCTACTGGATCGCGTTGAGGTAGGATAGGGTCGGTTGGCCGGGGAGTGGCAGCTCGTGTACTGGGTCGCTTTGAGGTAGGCTAGGGTCTGCTGGCCATGGAGTGGCAGCTCGCCTATTGGATCGCGGTGAGGTAGGATAGGGTCGGCTGTCTAGGGAGTGGCAGCTCGTTCACTGGATCGCGTTGAGGTAGGCTATGGTCGTCTGGTCGGGGAGTGCCAGCTTGTCTACTGGATCGCGTTAAGGAAGGATAGGGTCGGCTGGCCGGAAGTGGCAGCTCGTGTACTGGATCGCGTTGAGGTAGGCTAGGGTCGGTTGGCCAGGGAGCGACAGCTTCTCTATCGGATCGCATTGAGGTAGGCTAGGATCGGCTGGCCAGGAGTGGCAGCTTGTCTACTGGATCGCGTTGAGGTGGGCTAGGGTCAGCTGTCCAGGGAACGGCAGCTTGTCTATTGGATCGCACTGAGGTGGGCTAGTGTCGGCTGGCCTGGGAGTAGCAGCTCGTCCAATAGATCGCGTTGAGGTAGGCTATAGTTGGCTGGCCGGGGAGTGGCAGCTTGTCTACAGGATCGTGTTGAGGTAGGATAGTGTCGGCTGGCTGGGGAGTGGCATCTTGTCTGCTGGATCGCGTCGAGGCAGGATAGGGTCGGCTGGCCGGGGAGTGGCAGCTCTTCTACTTTATCGCGTTGATGTATGATAGGGTCTCTTGGCTGGGGAGTGGCAGATCGTCTACTGGATCGCACTGAGATGGGCTAGGGTCGGCTGGCCGGGGAGCGGCAGCTTGTCTATTGGATTGCGTTGAGGTAGGATAGTGTCGGCTGGCCGGGGAGTGGCAGATTGTCTACTGGATTATTTTGAGGTAGGCTAGGGAGCGGCAACATGTCTACTGGATCGCGTCGAGGCATGATAGAGTCGGCTGGCCATGGAGTGGGGGCTTTTCTACTTTATCGCGTTGAGGTAGGATAGGGTCTCTTGGCTGGGGAATGGCAGATCGTCTACTGGATCGCGTTGAGGTGGGCTAGGGTCCGCTGGCCGGGGAGCGGCAGCTTGTCTACTGGATCGCGTTGAGGTAGGATAGTGTCGGCTGGCCGGGGAGTGGCAGCTTGTCTACTGGATTGCGTTCAGATAGGCTAGGGAGCGGCAGTATGTCTTCTGGATCGCATTGAGGTAGGATAGGGTCGGCTGGCTAGCGAGCTTCAGCTTCTCTACTGGATCGCACTGAGGTAGGCTAGGGTCGGCTGGCCGGGGAGTGGCAGCTCGTCTACTGGATCTGGTTGTGGTAGGATAGGGTCGGCTGCCCATAGAGTGGCAGCTTGTCTTCTGGATCGCGTTGAGGTAGGCTAGAGTCGGCTGGCCGGGGAGCGGCAGCTCGTCTATTCGATCGCGTTGAGGTAATCTAGTGTTGGCTGGCCGGGGAGTGGCAGCTCGTCTACTGGATCGCCTTGAGGTAGGATAGGGTCGGTTGGCCGGGGAGTGGCAGCTCGTGTACTGGATCGCTTTGAGGTAGGCTAGGGTCTGCTGGCATGGAGTGGCAGCTCGCCTTCTGGATCGCGTTGAGGTAGGATAGGGTCGGCTGGCCGGGGAGTGGCAGCTTGTCTAATGAATCGCGTTGAGGTAGGCTAGGGTCGGCTGGCCGGGGAGTGGCAGCTCGTCTACTGGATCACGTTGAGGTAGGATAGGGTCGGCTAGCCGGGGAGTGGCGGCTCGTTTGCTGGATCGCGTTGAGGTAGGCTAGTGTTGGCTGGCCTGGGAGTGGCAGCTCGTCTACTGGATCGCGTTGAGGTGGGTTAGGGTCGGCTGGCCGTGGAGCGGCATCTTGTCTACTGGATCGCGTTGAGGTAGGATAGGGTCGGCTGGCCGGTTAGTGGCAGTTTGTCTAATGAATTGCGTTGAGGTATGCTAGGGAGCGGCAGCATGTCTACTGAATCGCATTGAGGTAGGATAGGGTCGGCTGGCCAGGTAGGAGCAGCTTCTCTACTGGATCGCACTGAGGTAGGCTTGGGTCGGCTGGCCGGGGAGTGGCAGCTGGTCTACTTGATCGCACTGAGGTAGGCTAGGGTCGGCTGGTCGAGGAGTGGCAGCTCGTCTACTGGATCGCGTTAAGGTAGGCTAGGGTCGGCTGGTCGGGGAGTGGCGGCTCGTCTACTGGATCACGTTGAGGTAGGATAGGGGTCTACTGGCCAGGGAGTAGCAGCTCGTCTACTGGATCACATTGAGGTAGGATAGGGTCGGATGGCCAGGGTGCGGCAGCTTGTCTACTGGATCACGTTGAGGTAGGATGGGGTCGGCTGGCCGGAGAGTGGCAGCTTGTCTACTGGATCGCCATGAGGTAGGCTAGGGTCGGCTGGCCGGGGAGTGGCAGCTTCTCTACTGGATCGCGTTGAGGTAGGATTGGGTCGACTGGCCGGGGAGTGGCAGCTTGTCTAATGGATCACGTTGAGGTAGGCTAGAGTCGGCTGGCCGGGGAGTAGCAGCTCGTCTACTGGATCACGTTGAGGTAGGATAGGGTCGGCTAGCCGGGGAGTGGCAGCTCGTCTGCTGGATCGCGTTGAGGTAGGCTAGTCTCGGCTGGCCGGCGAGTGGCAGCTCATCTACTGGATCGCGTTGAGGTAGGATAGGGTCGGCTGACCGGGGAGTTGCAGCTTGTCTACTGGATCGCGTTGAGGTAGGTTAGGGTCGGCTGGCCATGGATTGGCAGCTCGTCTACTTGATCGCATTGAGGTAGGACAGGGTCGGCTGTCTAGGGAGCGGCAGCATTTCTACTGGATCGTACTGAGGTAGGATAGGGTCGGCTATCCAGGGAGCGGCAGCTTCTCTACTGGATCGCACTAAGGTAGGCTAGGGTCGGCTGGCCAGGGTGCCGCAGCATCTCTACTGGATCGCAATGAGGTAGGATAGTGTCGGGTGGCCAGGGAGCGGCAGCTTCTCTACTGGATCGCATTGAGGTAGGCTAGGGTCGGCTGGCCGGGGAGTGGCAGCTTGTCTACTGGATCGCGTTGAGGTGGGCTAGGGTCGGCTGGCCGGGGAGTGGCAGCTTGTCTACTGGATCACGTTGAGGTAGGATGGGTCGGCTGGCCGGGGAATGGCAGCTTGTCTACTGGATTGCCTTAAGGTAGGCTAGGGTCGGCTGACCGGGGAGTGGCAGCTCGTGTACTGGATCGCGTTGTTGTAGGATAGGGTTGGCTGGCCGGGGAGTGGCAGCTCGTCTACTGGATCACGTTGAGGTAGGATAGGGTCGGCTAGCCGGGGAGTGGCGGCTCGTCTGCTGGATCGCGTTAAGGTAGGCTAGTGTTGGCTGGCCGGGAGTGGCAGTTCGTCTACTGGATCACGTTGAGGTAGGATAGAGTCGGCTGGCCAGGGATCGGCAGCTTGTCTGCTGGATCACGTTGAGGTAGAATGGGGACGGCTGGCCGGAGAGTGGCAGCTTGTCTACTGGATCGCGTTGAGATAGGCTAGGGTCAGCTGGCCGGAGATTGGCAGCTTCTCTACTGGATCCCGTTGAGGTAGGATAGGGTCGGCTGGCCAGGGAGTGGCAGCTTGTCTAATGAATCACGTTGAGGTAGGCTAGTGTTGGCTGGCCGGGAGTGGCAGCTCGTCTACTGGATCGCGTTGAGGTATGATAGGGTCGGCTAACCGGGGAGTAGCAGCTCGTCTACTGGATCGGGTTGAGGTAGGCTAGGGTCGGCTGGCCATGGAGTGGCAGCTCGTCCACTGGATCGCGTTGAGGTAGCAAAGGGTCGGCTGTCTAGTGAGCTGCAGCATGTGTACTGGATCGCACTGAGGTAGGATAGGGTCAGCTGCCCAGGGAGCGGCAGCTTCTCTACTGTATCGCACTAAGTTAGGCTGAGTCGGCTGGCCAGGGTGCCGCAGCTTGTCTACTGGATCGCACTGAGGTAGGCTGTGGTCGGCAGGCCAGGGAGGGGCAGGTTCTCTACTGGATCGCACTGAGGTAGGTTAGGGTCGGCTGGCCAGGGTGCCGCAGCTTGTCTATTGCATCGAACTGAGGTAGGCTAGTGTTGGCTGGCCGGGGAGTGCCGGCTCCTCTGCTGGATCGCGTTGACGTAGGCTAGTGGTGGCTGGCCGGGGAGTGGCAGATCGTCTACTGCATCGCGTTGAGGTAGGATAGGGTCGGCTGACCGGGGAGTGGCAGCTCGTTTACTGGATGGCGTTGAGGTAGGATAGTGTCGGCTGTCTAGGGAGCGGCAGCTCGTTTACTGGATCTCGTTGAGGTAGGATAGGGTCGTCTGGTCTGGGACTGGCAGCTTGTATACTGGATCGCGTTGACTAAGGATAGGGTCGGCTGGCCGGAAGTAGCAGCTTGTCTACTGGATCGCGTTGAGGTAGGCTAGGGTCAGCTGGCCAGGGAGCGGCAGCTTGTCTACTGGATCGCACTGAGGTAGGCTAGTGTTGGCTGGCCAGGGAGCGGCAGCTTCTCTAATGGATCGCACTGAGGTAGGCTAGGATCGGCTGGCCAGGGTGCGGCAGCTTTTTTACTGGATCGCACTAAGATAGGCTAGGGTCGGAAGGCCAGGGAGCGGCAGCTTGTGTACTGGATTGCACTGAGGTAGGCTAGTGTTGGCTGGCCAGGGAGCGGCAGCTTCTCTACTGGATCGCACTGAAGTAGGCTAGGGTCGGCTGCCCAGGGAGCGGCACCTTCTCTACTGGATTGCACTGAGGTCGGCTAGGGTCGGCTGGCCAGGGAGCGGCAGCTTGTCTACTGGATCGAACTGAGGTGTGATGGGGTCGGCTAGCCAGGGAGCGGTAGCTTGTCTATTGCATCGAACTGATGTAGGCTAGGGTTGCCTGGCCAGGGTGCGTCATCTTGTCTACTGGACCGCGTTGAGGTATGATAGGGTCAGCTGGCAGGGGAGTGGCAGATCGTCTACTGGATCGCGTTGAGGTAGGATAGGGCCGGCTTGTCGGGGAGTGGCAGCTTGTCTACTGGATCGCGTTGAGGTAGGCAAGGGTCGGTTAGCCATGGAGTGGCAGCTCGTCTACTGGATCGCGTTGAGGTAGGAAAGGGTCGGCTGTCTAGGGAGTGGCAGCTAGTCCACTGGATCGCGTTGAGGTGGGCTAGGGATGGCTGGCCAGGGAGCGGCAGCTTGTCTACTGGATCGCGTTGAGGTAGGCTAGGGTCGGCGTTCCGGTGAGCGGCAACTCGTCTACTGGATCGCGTTGAGGTAGGCTAGGGTCGTCTGGCAGGGAATTGGCAGCTCTTATACTGGATCGCGTTGAATAAGGCTATGGTCGCCTGGGCAGGGAGTGGCAGCTCGTCTACTGGATCGCTTTGAGGTAGGCTATAGTCGGCTGGCCGTTGTGTGGCGGCTCTTCTGCTGGATCACGTAGAGGTATATTAGGTTCGGCTGGCCGGGGAGTGGCGGCTTGTCTGCTGGATCGCGTTGAGGTAGGCTAGGGTCGGCTGGCCGGGGAGTGGCAGCTTTTCTACTAGGTAGCGTTGAGGTAGGATAGGGTCGGCTGCTGGGGAGTGGCAGCTTGTCTAATGGATCGCCCTGCGGTAGGATTAGGTCAGCTGGCCGGTGAGTGGCAGGTTATCTACTGGATCCCTTTCAGGTAGGCTAGGGTCGGCTGGCCGGGGAGTGGCAGATCGTCTACTGGACCGCGTTGAGGTAGGCTAGGGTCGTCTAGTCAGGGAGTGGCAGCTTGTCTACTGGATCGCGTTGAGGTAGGATAGGGTCGGTTTTTCGGGGAGTGGCAGCTCGTCTACTGGATTGCATTGAGGTAGGATAGGGTCGGCTGGTCGGAGAGTGGCAGCTCGTCTACTGGATCGCGTTGAGGTAGGGTACGGTCGGTTGGCCAGGGAGTGGCAGCTTGTCTTTTGGATCGCTTTCAGGTAGGCTAGGGTCGGCTGGCCGGGGAGCGGCAGCTCGTCTACTGTATCGCGTTGACGTAGGCTAGGGTCGGCTGGCCGAGGAGTGGCAGCTCGTCTACTAGATCGCGTTTAGGTAGGATAGGGTCGGCTGGCCGGGGAGTGGTAGCTTGTCTACTGGATCGCACTGAGGTAGGCTAGTGTCTGATGGCCAGAGAGCGGCAGCTTCTGTACTGGATCGCACTGAGGTGGGCTAGGGTCGGCTGGTCAAGGAGTGCCAGCTTTTCTACTGGATCGCACTGAGATAGGCTATGGTTGGCTGGCCAGGGTGTGGCAGCTTGTCTACTGGATCACACTGAGGTAGGCTAGGGTCGGCTGGACGTGGATAGGCAGCTCGTCTACTGGATCACGTTGAGGTAGGATAGTGTCGGCTGACCGGCGAGTGGCAGCTTGTCTACTGGATCACGTTGAGGTAGGATAGGGTTGGGTGGCCATGGAGCGGCAGCTTCTGTACTGGATCGCACTAAGGTGGGCTAGTGTCGGCTGGTCAGGGAGTGCCAGCTTGTCTACTGGATCGCACTGAGATAGGCTATGGTTGGCTGGCCAGTGTGTGGCAGCTTTTCTACTGGAGCGCACTGAGGTAGGCTAGAGTCGGCTGGCCGGGGAGTGGCGGCGCGTCTACTGGACCGCGTTGAGATAGGCTAGGGTCGGCTGGCTGGGGAGTTGCAGCTCTTCTACTGGATCACGTTGAGGTGGGATAGGGTCGGCTGGCGGGGGAGTGGCAGCTTGTCTACTGGATCGCGTTGAGGTAGTCTAGGGTCGGCTGCCCATGGAGTTGCAGCTTTTCTACTGGATCACGTTGAGGTTGGCTAGGATCGGCTGACCGGGGAGTGGTAGCTCGTCTACTAGATCACGTTGAGGTAGGATAGGGTCGGCTGTCTGGGGAGTGACAGCTCGTCTACTGTGTCGCGGCAGCTTCTGTACTTCATCGCACTGAGGTGGGCTAGGGTCGGCTGGTCAGGGAGTGCCAGCTTTTCTACTGGATCGCAAGGAGATAGGCTAGTGTCGGCTGACCAGGAAGTGGCAGCTTCTCTACTGGATCGCACTGAGGTGGGCTAGGGTCGGCTGGCCAGGGAGCGGCAGCTTGTCTACTAGATCGAACTGAGGTGTGATGGGGTCGGCTGGCCAGGGAGCGGTAGCTTGTCTATTGCATCGAACTGATGTAGGCTAGGGTTGCCTGGCCAGGGTGCGTCATCTTGTCTACTGGACCGCGTTGAGGTATGATAGGGTCAGCTGGCAGGGGAGTGGCAGATCGTCTACTGGATCGCGTTGAGGTAGGATAGGGCCGGCTTGTCGGGGAGTGGCAGCTTGTCTACTGGATCGCGTTGAGGTAGGCAAGGGTCGGTTAGCCATGGAGTGGCAGCTCGTCTACTGGATCGCGTTGAGGTAGGAAAGGGTCGGCTGTCTAGGGAGTGGTAGCTAGTCCACTGGATCGCGTTGAGGTGGGCTAGTGATGGCTGGCCAGGGAGCGGCAGCTTGTCTACTGGATCGCGTTGAGGTAGGCTAGGGTCGGCGTTCCGGGGAGCGGCAACTCGTCTACTGGATCGCGTTGAGGTAGGCTAGGGTCGTCTGGCAGGGAATTGGCAGCTCTTATAGTGGATCGCGTTGAATAAGGCTATGGTCGCCTGGGCAGGGAGTGGCAGCTCGTCTACTGGATCGCGTTGAGGTAGGCTATAGTCGGCTGGCCGTTGTGTGGCGGCTCTTCTGCTGGATCACGTAGAGGTATATTAGGTTCGGCTGGCCGGGGAGTGGCGGCTTGTCTGCTGGATCGCGTTGAGGTAGGCTAGGGTCGGCTGGCCGGGGAGTGGCAGCTTTTCTACTAGGTAGCGTTGAGGTAGGATAGGGTCGGCTGCTGGGGAGTGGCAGCTTGTCTAATGGATCGCCCTGCGGTAGGATTAGGTCAGCTGGCCGGTGAGTGGCAGGTTATCTACTGGATCCCTTTCAGGTAGGCTAGGGTCGGCTGGCCGGGGAGTGGCAGATCGTCTACTGGACCGCGTTGAGGTAGGCTAGGGTCGTCTAGTCAGGGAGTGGCAGCTTGTCTACTGGATCGCGTTGAGGTAGGATAGGGTCGTTTTTCGGGGAGTGGCAGCTCGTCTACTGGATTGCATTGAGGTAGGATAGGGTCGGCTGGTCGGAGAGTGGCAGCTCGTCTACTGGATCGCGTTGAGGTAGGGTACGGTCGGTTGGCCAGGGAGTGGCAGCTTGTCTTTTGGATCGCTTTCAGGTAGGCTAGGGTCGGCTGGCCGGGGAGCGGCAGCTCGTCTACTGTATCGCGTTGACGTAGGCTAGGGTCGGCTGGCGGAGGAGTGGCAGCTCGTCTACTAGATCGCGTTTAGGTAGGATAGGGTCGGCTGGCCGGGGAGTGGTAGCTTGTCTACTGGATCGCACTGAGGTAGGCTAGTGTCTGATGGCCAGAGAGCGGCAGCTTCTGTACTGGATCGCACTGAGGTGGGCTAGGGTCGGCTGGTCAAGGAGTGCCAGCTTTTCTACTGGATCGCACTGAGATAGGCTATGGTTGGCTGGCCAGGGTGTGGCAGCTTGTCTACTGGATCACACTGAGGTAGGCTAGGGTCGGCTGGACGTGGATAGGCAGCTCGTCTACTGGATCACGTTGAGGTAGGATAGTGTCGGCTGACCGGCGAGTGGCAGCTTGTCTACTGGATCACGTTGAGGTAGGATAGGGTTGGGTGGCCATGGAGCGGCAGCTTCTGTACTGGATCGCACTAAGGTGGGCTAGTGTCGGCTGGTCAGGGAGTGCCAGCTTGTCTACTGGATCGCACTGAGATAGGCTATGGTTGGCTGGCCAGTGTGTGGCAGCTTTTCTACTGGAGCGCACTGAGGTAGGCTAGAGTCGGCTGGCCGGGAGTGGCGGCGCGTCTACTGGACCGCGTTGAGATAGGCTAGGGTCGGCTGGCTGGGGAGTTGCAGCTCTTCTACTGGATCACGTTGAGGTGGGATAGGGTCGGCTGGCGGGGGAGTGGCAGCTTGTCTACTGGATCGCGTTGAGGTAGTCTAGGGTCGGCTGCCCATGGAGTTGCAGCTTTTCTACTGGATCACGTTGAGGTTGGCTAGGATCGGCTGACCGGGGAGTGGTAGCTCGTCTACTAGATCACGTTGAGGTAGGATAGGGTCGGCTGTCTGGGGAGTGACAGCTCGTCTACTGTGTCGCGGCAGCTTCTGTACTTCATCGCACTGAGGTGGGCTAGGGTCGGCTGGTCAGGGAGTGCCAGCTTTTCTACTGGATCGCAAGGAGATAGGCTAGTGTCGGCTGACCAGGAAGTGGCAGCTTCTCTACTGGATCGCACTGAGGTGGGCTAGGGTCGGCTGGCCAGGGAGCGGCAGCTTGTCTACTAGATCGAACTGAGGTGTGATGGGGTCGGCTGGCCAGGGAGCGGTAGCTTGTCTATTGCATCGAACTGATGTAGGCTAGGGTTGCCTGGCCAGGGTGCGTCATCTTGTCTACTGGACCGCGTTGAGGTATGATAGGGTCAGCTGGCAGGGGAGTGGCAGATCGTCTACTGGATCGCGTTGAGGTAGGATAGGGCCGGCTTGTCGGGGAGTGGCAGCTTGTCTACTGGATCGCGTTGAGGTAGGCAAGGGTCGGTTAGCCATGGAGTGGCAGCTCGTCTACTGGATCGCGTTGAGGTAGGAAAGGGTCGGCTGTCTAGGGAGTGGTAGCTAGTCCACTGGATCGCGTTGAGGTGGGCTAGTGATGGCTGGCCAGGGAGCGGCAGCTTGTCTACTGGATCGCGTTGAGGTAGGCTAGGGTCGGCGTTCCGGGGAGCGGCAACTCGTCTACTGGATCGCGTTGAGGTAGGCTAGGGTCGTCTGGCAGGGAATTGGCAGCTCTTATAGTGGATCGCGTTGAATAAGGCTATGGTCGCCTGGGCAGGGAGTGGCAGCTCGTCTACTGGATCGCGTTGAGGTAGGCTATAGTCGGCTGGCCGTTGTGTGGCGGCTCTTCTGCTGGATCACGTAGAGGTATATTAGGTTCGGCTGGCCGGGGAGTGGCGGCTTGTCTGCTGGATCGCGTTGAGGTAGGCTAGGGTCGGCTGGCCGGGGAGTGGCAGCTTTTCTACTAGGTAGCGTTGAGGTAGGATAGGGTCGGCTGCTGGGGAGTGGCAGCTTGTCTAATGGATCGCCCTGCGGTAGGATTAGGTCAGCTGGCCGGTGAGTGGCAGGTTATCTACTGGATCCCTTTCAGGTAGGCTAGGGTCGGCTGGCCGGGGAGTGGCAGATCGTCTACTGGACCGCGTTGAGGTAGGCTAGGGTCGTCTAGTCAGGGAGTGGCAGCTTGTCTACTGGATCGCGTTGAGGTAGGATAGGGTCGGTTTTTCGGGGAGTGGCAGCTCGTCTACTGGATTGCATTGAGGTAGGATAGGGTCGGCTGGTCGGAGAGTGGCAGCTCGTCTACTGGATCGCGTTGAGGTAGGGTACGGTCGGCTGGCCAGGGAGTGGCAGCTTGTCTTTTGGATCGCTTTCAGGTAGGCTAGGGTCGGCTGGCCGGGGAGCGGCAGCTCGTCTACTGTATCGCGTTGACGTAGGCTAGGGTCGGCTGGCGGAGGAGTGGCAGCTCGTCTACTAGATCGCGTTTAGGTAGGATAGGGTCGGCTGGCCGGGGAGTGGTAGCTTGTCTACTGGATCGCACTGAGGTAGGCTAGTGTCTGATGGCCAGGGAGCGGCAGCTTCTGTACTGGATCGCACTGAGGTGGGCTAGGGTCGGCTGGTCAAGGAGTGCCAGCTTTTCTACTGGATCGCACTGAGATAGGCTATGGTTGGCTGGCCAGGGTGTGGCAGCTTGTCTACTGGATCACACTGAGGTAGGCTAGGGTCGGCTGGACGTGGATAGGCAGCTCGTCTACTGGATCACGTTGAGATAGGATAGTGTCGGCTGACCGGCGAGTGGCAGCTTGTCTACTGGATCACGTTGAGGTAGGATAGGGTTGGGTGGCCATGGAGCGGCAGCTTCTGTACTGGATCGCACTAAGGTGGGCTAGTGTCGGCTGGTCAGGGAGTGCCAGCTTGTCTACTGGATCGCACTGAGATAGGCTATGGTTGGCTGGCCAGTGTGTGGCAGCTTTTCTACTGGAGCGCACTGAGGTAGGCTAGGGTCGGCTGGCCGGGAAGTGGCAGCTCGTCTACTGGATCAAGTTGAGCTAGGATAAGGTCGGCTGGATGGGGAGTGGCGGCTCGTCTGCTGTATCGCGTTGATGTAGGCTAGGGTCGGCAGGCCGGGGAGTGGCAGCTTGTTTACTGGATCGCGTTGAGGTGGGCTAGGGTTGGCTGGCCGGGGAGTGGCGGCTCCTCTGCTGGATCGCGTTGAGGTAGGCTAGGGTCGGCTGGCCGGGGAGTGGCAGCTTGTCTACTGGGTCGCGTTGAGGTAAGAAAGGGTCGGCTGGCCGGGGAGCGGCAGCTTCTCTACTACTTCGCGTTGAGGTAGAATGCGTTGAGGTAGGCTGCTGGGGAGTGGCAGCTTGTCTAATGGATCGCCTGTGGTAGGATTGGGTCGGCTGGCCGGGGAGTGGCAGGTTCTCTACTGGATCCCTTTCAGGTATTCTAGGGTCGGCTGGCCGGGGAGTGGCAGATCGTCTACTGGACCGCGTTGAGGTAAGCTAGGGTCGTCTGGTCGGGGAGTGGCAGCTCGTCTACTGGATCGCGTTGAGGTAGGATAGGGTCGGCTGGTCGGGGAGTGGCAGCTCGTGTACTGGATTGCTTTAAGGTAGGATAGGGTCGGCTGGTCGGGGAGTGGCAGCTCGTCTGTTAGATCGCGTTGAGGTGGGCTAGGGATGGCTGGCCAGGGAGCGGCAGCTTGGTTACTGAATCGCACTGAGATAGGTCAGGGTCGGCTGGCCAGGGAGCGGCAGCTTGTCTACTAGATCGGATTTAGGTAGGCTAGGGTCAGCTGGCCGGGGAGTGGCAGCTCGTCTACTGGATCACGTTTAGGTAGGATAGGGTCGGCTGGCCGGGGAGTGGCAGCTCGTCTACTGGATCACGTTTAGGTAGGATAGGGTCGGCTGGCCGGGGAGTGGCGGCTCGTCTGCTTGATCGCGTTCAGGTAGGCTATTGTTGGCTGGCCGGGGAGTGGCGGCTCCTCTGCTGGATCGCGTTGACGTAGGCTAGTGGTGGCTGGCCGGGGAGTGGCAGCTCGTCTACTGGATCGCGTTGATGTAGGGTAGGGTCAGCTGACCGGGGATTGGCAGCTCGTCTACTGGATCGCGTTGAGGTCGGCTATGTTCGGCTGGTCATGGAATGGCAGCTCGTCTACTGGATGACGTTGAGGTAGGATAGGGTCGTCTGGTCGGCGAGTGGCATCTTGTCTACTGGATCGCGTTGAGGAAGGATAGGGCCTGCTGGACGGAAGTGGCAGCTCGTCTACTGGATCGCGTTGAGGTGGGCTAGGGTCGGCTTGCCGGGGAGCGGCAGCTTGTCTACTGGATCGCATTGAGGTGGGCTAGGGTCGGCTTGCCGGGGAGCGGCAGCTTGTCTACTGGATCGCACTGATGTAGTATAGTGTCGGCTGGCCAGGGAGCGGAAGCTTCTCTACTGGATCGCATTGAGGTAGGCTAGGGTCGGCTGGCCGGGGAGTGGCAGCTTGTCTACTGGATCGCGTTGAGGTTGGCTAGGGATTGCTGGCCAGGGAGCCGCAGCTAGTTTACTAGATCGGATTTAGGTTGGCTATGGTCGGCTGGGCGGGGAGTGGCAGCTTATCTACTGGATCGCATTGAGGTAGGCTAGTGTTGGCTGGACAGGGAGCGGGAGCTTCTCTACTGGATCGCACTGAAGTAGGCTAGGGTCGGCTGCCCAGGGAGCGGCAGCATGTCTACTGGATCGCACTGAGGTAGGATGGCGTCGGCTGGCCAGGGAGCGGCAGCTTTTCTACTGGATCGCACTGAGGTAGGCTATTGTCGGAAGGCCAGGGAGCAGCAGCTTGTCTACTGGATCGCACTGAGGTAGGCTAGGGTCGGCTGGCCAAGGAGCGGCAGTTTGTCTATTGCATCGAACTGAGATAGGAAAGGGTTGGCTGGCCAGGGTGCGTCATCTTGTCTACTGGACCGCGTTCAGGTAGGATAGAGTCAGCTGACAGGGTAGTGGCAGATCGTCTACTGGATCGCGTTGAGGTAGTATAGGGTCGGCTGGTCGAGGAGTGGCAGCTTGTATACTGGATCGCGTTGAGGTAGGATAGGGTCGGCTGGCCATGGAGTGGCAGCTCGTCTACTGGATCGCGTTGAGGTAGGATAGGGTCGGCTGTCTAGGGAGTGGCTGCTCGTCCTCTGGATCGCGTTGAGGTAGGCTAGGGTAGTCTGGTCGGAAAGTGGCAGCTTATCTACTAGATCGCGTTGAGGAGGGATAGGGTCGGCTGGCCGGGAGTGGCAGCTGGTCGACTTGATCGCGTTGAGGTAGGCTAGGGTTGGCTGGCCGGGGAGTCGCAGCACTTCAACTGGATCGCGTTGAGGTAGGATAGGGTCGGCTGTCTAGGGAGTGGCAGCTTGTTTTCTGGATCGCGTTGAGGTAGGCTAGTGTCCTCTGGTCGGAAAGTGGCAGCTTGTCCACTGGATCGCGTTGAGGAAGGATAGGGTCGGCTGGCCGGGGTGGCAGCTCGTCTACTGGATCGCGTTGAGGTAGGTTAGGGTCGGCTGGCCAGGGAGCGGCAGCTTGTCTACTGGATCGCACTGAGGTAGGCTAGTGTCGGATGACCAGGGAGCAGCAGCTTCTCTACTGGTTCGCGCTGAGGTAGGCTAGTGTCGGCTGGACAGGGTGCGGCAGCTTGTCTACTGGATCGCACTGAGGTAGGCTAGGGTCGGCTTGCCGGGGAGTGGCAGCTCGTCTCCTGGATCACGTTGAGGTAGGATAGGGTCGGCTGGTCGGGGAGTGGCAGCTTGTCTACTGGATCGCTTTGAGGTAGGATAAGGTCGGCTGGCCATGGAGTGGCACCTCGTCTACTGGATCGCGTTGAGGTAGGATAGGGTCGGCCGTCTAGGGAGTGGCTGCTCGTCCTCTGGATCGCGTTGAGGTAGGCTAGGGTAGTCTGGTCGGAAAGTGGCAGTTTGTCTACTGGTTCACGTTGAGGAAGGATAGGGTCGGCTGGCCGGGAGTGGCAGCTGGTCTACTTGATCGCGTTGAGGTAGGTTAGGGTTGGCTGGCCGGGGAGTGGCAGCACTTCAACTGGATCACGTTGAGGTAGATAGAGTAGGCTGGCCAGGGAGCGGCAGTTTGTCTACTGGATCGCGTTGAGGTAGGCTAGGATCGGCTGGCCGGGGAGAGGCAGTTTGTCTACTGGATCGCGTTGAGGCAGGCTAGGGTCGGCTGGCCGGGGAGTGGTAGCTTGTCTCCTGGATCGCGTTGAGGTAGGAGAGGGTAGGCTAACCGGGGAGTGGCAGCTTCTCTACTGGATCGCGTTGAGGTAGGCTAGGGTCTGATGGCCGGGGAGTGGCAGCTCGTCTCCTGGATCACGTTGAGGTAGGATAGGGTCGGCTGGTCGGGGAGTGGCAGCTTGTCTACTGGATCGCTTTGAGGTAGGATAAGGTCGGCTGGCCATGGAGTGGCACCTCGTCTACTGGATCGCGTTGAGGTAGGATAGGGTCGGCCGTCTAGGGAGTGGCTGCTCGTCCTCTGGATCGCGTTGAGGTAGGCTAGGGTAGTCTGGTCGGAAAGTGGCAGTTTGTCTACTGGATCACGTTGAGGAAGGATAGGGTCGGCTGGCCGGGAGTGGCAGCTGGTCTACTTGATCGCGTTGAGGTAGGTTAGGGTTGGCTGGCCGGGGAGTGGCAGCACTTCAACTGGATCACGTTGAGGTAGATAGAGTAGGCTGGCCAGGGAGCGGCAGTTTGTCTACTGGATCGCGTTGAGGTAGGCTAGGATCGGCTGGCCGGGGAGAGGCAGTTTGTCTACTGGATCGCGATGAGGCAGGCTAGGGTCGGCTGGCCGGGGAGTGGTAGCTTGTCTCCTGGATCGCGTTGAGGTAGGAGAGGGTAGGCTAACCGGGGAGTGGCAGCTTCTCTACTGGATCGCGTTGAGGTAGGCTAGGGTCTGATGGCCGGGGAGTGGACGCTCGTCTACTGGATCGCGTTGAGGTAGGCTAGTGTTGGCTGGCCGGGGAGTGGCAGCTCGTCTACTGGATCGCGTTGAGGTAGGATAGTATCGGCTGGACAGGGAGTGGCAGCTCGTCTACTGGATCACGTTGAGGTAGGATAGGGTCGGCTGGCCGGGGAGCGGTAGCTTGTCTACTGGATCGCGTTGATGAGCGCTAGGGTTGGCTGGCCAGGGAGTGGCAGCTCGTCTACTAGATCACTTTGATGTAGGATAGGGTTGGCTGGCCGGGGAGTGGCAGCTTGTCTACTGGATCGCTTTGAGGTAGGATAGGGCCGGCTGTCTAGGGAGTGGCAGCTCGTCCATTGGATCACGTTGAGGTAGGCTAGTGTCCTCTGGTCGGAAAGTGGCAGCTTGTCCACTGGATCGCGTTGAGGTAGGATCGGGTCGGCTGTCTAGGGAGTAGCAGCTTGTTCACTGGATCGCGTTGAGGTAGGCTAGTGTCCTCTGGTCGGAAAGTGGCAGCTTGTCCACTGGATCGCGTTGAGGAAGGATAGGGTCGGCTGGCCGGGGGTGGCAGCTCGTCTACTGGATCGCGTTGAGGTAGGTTAGGGTCGGTTGGCCAGGGAGCGGCAGCTTGTCTACTGGATCGCACTGAGGTAGGCTAGTGTCGGATGACCAGGGAGCAGCAGCTTCTCTACTGGATCGCGCTGAGGTAGGCTAGTGTTGGCTGGACAGGGTGCGGCAGCTTGTCTACTGGATCGCGTCGAGGTGGGATAGGGTAGGTTGGCGAGGGAGTGGCAGCTTGTCTACTGGATCACGTTGAGGTAGGATATGGTCGGCTGGTCGGGGAGTGGCAGCTTGTTTACTGGATCGCTTTGAGGTAGGATAGGGTCGGCTCGCCATAAAGTGGCAGCTCGTCTACTGGATCGCGTTGAGGTAGGATAGTGTCGGCTGTCTAGGGAGTGGCAGCTCGTCCATTTGATTGCGTTGAGGTAGGCTAGTGTCCTCTGGTCGGAAAGTGGCAGCTTGTCCACTGGATCGCGTTGAGGAAGGATAGGGTCGGCTGGCCAGGGAGCGGCAGCTTGTCTACTGGATCGCACTGAGGTAGGCTAGTGTCGGCTGGACAGGGTGCGGCAGCTTGTCCACTGGATCGCGTCGAGGTGGGCTAGGGTAGGTTGGCGAGGGAGTGGCAGCTTGTCTACTGGATCACGTTGAGGTAGGATATGGTCGGCTGGTCGGGGAGTGGCAGTTTGTCTACTAGATAGCGTTGAGGTAGGATAGGGTAGGCTGGCCGGGTGTGGCAGCTTGTCTACTAGGTCGCGTTGAGGTAGGATAGGGTCGGCTGCTGGGGAGTGGCAGCTTGTCTAATGGATCGCCCTGTGGTAGGATTAGGTCAGCTGGCCGGGGAGTTGCAGGTTATCTACTGGATTCCTTTCAGGTAGGCTAGGGTCGGCTGGCCGGGGAGTGGCAGATCGTCTACTGGACCGCGTTGAGGTAGGCTAGGGTCGTCTGGTCGGGGAGTGGCAGCTCGTCTACTGGATCGCGTTGAGGTAGGATAGGGTCGGTTTGTCGGGGAGTGGCAGCTCGTCTACTGGATTGCATTGAGGTAGGATAGGGTCGGCTGGTCGGAGAGTGGCAGCTCGTCTACTGGACCGCGTTGAGGTAGGGTAGGGTTGGCTGGCCGGGAAGT
Organism: Panulirus ornatus; assembly: GCF_036320965.1. NCBI lineage: Eukaryota > Metazoa > Arthropoda > Malacostraca > Decapoda > Palinuridae > Panulirus > Panulirus ornatus. Next base: position 12,626,596 of record NC_092284.1, read on the forward strand.
GGCAGCTTGTCTTCTGGATCGCACTGAGGTAGGCTAGGGCCGCTGGCCAGGGAGCGGCAGCTTGTCTACTGGATCTCACGGAGATTGGCTAGTATCGGCTGGCCAGGAAGCGGCAGCTTCTCTACTGGATCGCACTGAGGTGGGCTAGGGTCGGCTGGTCAGGGAGTGGCAGCTTGTCTACTGGATCACGTTGAGGTAGTATAGGGTCGGCTGACCGGCGAGTGGCAGCTAGTCAACTGGATCACGTTCAGGTAGGATAGGGTTGGGTGGCCGGGGAGCGGCAGCTTCTGTACTGGATTGCACTGAGGTGGGCTAGGGTCGGCTGGTCAGGGAGTGCCAGCTTGTCTACTGGATCGCACTGAGATAGGCTATGGTTGGCTGGCCAGGGTATGGGAACCTGTCTACTGGAGCGCACTGAGGTAGGCTAAGGTCGGCTGGCCGGGGAGTGCCAGCTTGTCTACTGGATCACGTTGAGGTAGGATAGGGTCAGCTGACCGGCGAGTGCCAGCTTGTCTACTGGATCACGTTGAGGTAGGATAGGGTCGGCTGGCGGGGGAGTGGCAGCTTGTCTACTGGATCGCGTTGAGGTACTATAGGCTCGGCTGCCGGGGAGTGGCACCTCGTCTACTAGATCGCGGTGAGGTAGACTAAGGTCGGCTGGCGGTCGAGTGGCAGCTTGTCTAATCGATCGCGTTGAGGTAGGATAGGGTCTGCTGACCGGGGAGTGGCAGCTTGTCTACTGGATCGCACTGAGGTAGGCTAGGGTCCGCTGGCCAGGGAGCGGCAGCTTGTCTACTAGATCGCACGGAGATAGGCTAGTGTCGGCTGGCCAGGAAGCGGCAGCTTCTCTACTGTATCGCAATGAGGTGGGCTAGGGTCGGCTGGTTAGGGAGTGGCAGTTTGTCTTCTGGATCGCGTTGAGGTAGGCAAGGGTCGGTTGGCTGGGGAGTTGCAGCTCTTCTACTGGATCACGTTTAGGTAGGATAGGGTCGGGTTGCCGGGGAGTGGCAGCTCGTCTACTGGATCATGTTGAGCTAGGATAAGGTCGGCTGGCTGGGGAGTGGCGGCTCGTCTGCTGGATCGCGTTGGTGTAGGCTAGGGTCGCCTGGCCGGGAAGTGGCAGCTCGTCTACTGGATCGCGTTGAGGTAGTCTAGGTTCGGCTGCCCATGGAGTTGCAGCTTTTCTACTGGATCACGGTGAGGTTGGCTAGGGTCGGCTGACCGGGGAGTTGTAGCTCGTCTACTAGATCACGTTGAGGTAGGCTAGGATCGGCTGGCAGGGGAGTGGCACCTCGTCTACTGGATCGCACTGAGGATAGGGTCGGCTGTCTGGGAAGTGGCAGTTTGGCTACGGGATCGCGTTTAGGTAGGCTAGGGTCGGCTGGCCGGGGAGTGGCAGCTTGTCTACTTGATCGCGTTGAGGTGGGCTAGGGTTGACTGGCCGGGGAGCGGTAGGACGTATACTGGATCGCGTTGAGGTAGCCTATGATCGGCTGGCCGGGGAGTGGCGGCTCTTCTGCTGGATCGCGTTGAGGTAGTCTAGGGTCGGCTGGCCGGGGAGTGACAGCTTGTCTACTGGATCGCGTTGAGGTAGGAAAGGGTCGGATGGCCAGGGAGCGGCAGCTTGTCTACTAGATCTCGTTGAGGTAGGATAAGGTAGGCTGGCCGGGTGTGGCAGCTTGTCTGCTGGGTCGCGTTGAGGTAGGATAGGGTCGGCTGCTGGGGAGTGGCAGCTTGTCTAATGGATCGCCCTGTGGTAGGATTAGGTCGGCTGGCCGGGGAGTGGCAGGTTATCTACTGGATCCCTTTCACGTAGGCTAGGGTCGGCTGGCCGGGGAGTGGCAGATCGTCTACTGGACCGCGTTGAGGTAGGCTAGGGTCGTCTGGTCGGGGGGTGGCAGCTCGTCCACTGGATCGCGTTGAGGTAGGATAGGGTCGGTTTGTCGGGGAGTGGCAGCTCGTCTACTGGATTGCATTGAGGTAGGATAGTGTCGGCTGGTCGGAGAGTGACAACTCGTCTTCTGGATCGCGTTGAGGTAGGGTAGGGTTGGCTGGCCGGGGTGTGGCAGTTTGTCTATTGGAGCACACTGAGGTAGGCTAGGGTCGGCTGGCCGGGGAGTGGCAACTTGTCTACTGTATCAGGTTGAGGTAGGATATGGTCGGCTGACCGGCGAGTGGCAGCTTGTCTACTGGATCACGTTGAGGTAGGATAGGTTCGGCTTGCGGGGGAGTGGCAGCTTGTCTACTGGATCGCGTTGAGGTACTATAGGGTCGGCTGCCGGGGAGTGGCACCTCGTCTACTAGATCGCGTTGAGGTAGGGTAAGGTCGGCTGGCCGGGGAGTGACAGCTTGTCTAATGGATCGCGTTGAGGTAGGATACGGTCGGCTGACCGGGGAGTGGCAGCTTGTCTACTGGATCTCACTGAGGTAGGCCAGGGTGCGCTGGCCAGGGAGCGGCAGGTTGTCTACTGGATCGCACGGAGATAGGCTAGTGTCGGCTGGCCAGGAAGCGGCAGCTTCTCTACTAGATCGCACCGAGGTGGGCTAGGGTCGGCTGGCTAGGGAGTGGCAGTTTGTCTTCTGGATCACGTTGAGGTAGGTTAGGGTCGGCTGGCCAGGGAGTGGCAGCGCGTCTACTGGACCGCGTTGAGGTAGCCTAGGGTCGGCTGGCTGGGGAGTTGCAGCTCTTCTACTGGATCACGTTGAGGTAGGATAGGGTCTGGTGGCCGGGGAGTGGCAGCTCGTCCAATGGATCGCGTTGAGGTAAGCTAGGGTCGTCTGGTCGGGGAGTGGCAGCTTTTCTACTGGATCGCTTTGAGGTGGGATAGGGTCGGCTGGCCAGGGAGTGGCAGCTCGTCTACTGGATCATGTTGAGCGATGATAGGGTCGGCTGGCTAGGGAGTGGCGGCTCGTCTGCTGGATCGCGTTGGTGTAGGCTAGGGTCGGCTGGCCGGGGAGTGGCAGCTCGTCTACTGGATCGCGTTGAGGTAGTCTAGGGTCGGCTGGCCGGGGAGTGGCAGCTCGTCTACTGGATCGCGTTGAGGTAGTCTAGGGTCGGCTGCCCATGGAGTTGCAGCTTTTCTACTGGATCACGGTGAGGTTGGCTAGGGTCGGCTGACCGGGGAGTGGTAGCTCGTCTACTAGATCACGTTGAGGTAGGATAGGGTCAGCTGTCTGGGGAGTAGCAGCTCGTCTACTGGGTCGCGTTGAGGTAGGCTAGGATCGGCTGGCAGGGGAGTGGCATCTCGTCTACTGGATCGCACTGAGGATATGGTCGGCTGGCTGGGAAGTGGCAGTTTGGCTACTGGATCGCGTTTAGGTAGGATACGGTCGGCTGGCCAGGGAGTGGCAGCTTCTCTACTGTATCGCAGTGAGGTAGGCTTGGGTCGGCTGGCCAGGGTGAGGCAGCTTCTCTACTGGATCGTTCTCATGTAGGCTAGGGTCGGCTGGCCAAAGAGCGGCAGCTTGTCTACTGGATCGCACTGAGGTCGGCTAGTGTCAGCTGGCCAGGGAACGGCAGCTTTTCTACTTGATCGCATTGAGGTAGGCTAGGTTTGGCTGTCCAGGGTGCGGCAGCTTGTCTACTGGATCGCGTTGAGGTAGGCTAGGGTCGGCTGGCCGGGGAGTGGCAGCTTGTCTACTGGATCACGTTGAGGTAGGATAGGGTCGGCTGACCGGCGAGTGGCAGCTTGTCTACTGGATCACGTTGAGGTAGGATAGGGTCGGCTTGGGGGGGAGTGGCAGCTTGTCTACTGGATCACGTTGAGGTAGGATAGGGTCTGGTGGCCGGGGAGTGGCAGCTCGTCCAATGGATCGCGTTGAGGTAAGCTAGGGTCGTCTGGTCGGGGAGTGGCAGCTTTTCTACTGGATCGCTTTGAGGTGGGATAGGGTCGGCTGGCCTGGGAGTGGCAGCTCGTCTACTGGATCATGTTGAGCTACGATAGGGTCGGCTGGCTAGGGAGTGGCGGCTCGTCCGTTGGATCGCGTTGGTGTAGGCTAGGGTCGGCTGGCCGGGGAGTGGCAGCTCGTCTACTGAATCGCGTTGAGGTAGTCTAGGGTCGGCTGGCCGGGGAGTGGCAGCTCGTCTAATGGATCGCGTTGAGGTAGTCTAGGGTCGGCTGCCCATGCAGTTGCAGCTTTTCTACTGGATAACGGTGAGGTTGGCTAGGGTCGGCTGACCGGGGAGTGCTAGCTCGTCTACTAGATCACGTTGAGGTAGGATAGGGTCGGCTGTCTGGGGAGTGGCAGCTCGTCTATTGGGTCGCGTTGAGGTAGGCTAGAATCGGCTGGCAGGGGAGTGGCATCTCGTCTACTGGATCGCACTGAGGATAGGGTCGGCTGGCTGGGAAGTGGCAGTTTGGCTACTGGATCGCGTTGAGGTAGGATAGGGTCGGCTGGCCAGGGAGTGTCATCTTCTCTACTGTATCGCACTGAGGTAGGCTTGGGTCGGCTGGCCAGGGTGAGGCAGCTTCTCTACTGGATCGCTCTCATGTAGGCTAGGGTCGGCTGGCCAACAAGCGGCAGCTTGTCTACTGGATCGCACTGAGGTCGGCTAGTGTCGGCTGGCCAGGGAACGGCAGCTTGTCTACTTGATCGCATTGAGGTAGGCTAGGGTTGGCTGGCCAGGGTGCGGCAGCTTGTGTACTGGATCGCACTGAGGTAGGTTAGGGTCGGCTGGCCGGGGAGTGGCAGCTTGTCTACTGGATCGCGTTGAGGTAGGCTAGGGTCGGCTGGCCGGGTAGTGGCAGCTTGTCTCCTGGATCGTTTTGATGTCGGATAGGGTCGGCTGACGGGGAGTTGCAGCTCGTCCACTGTATCGCGTTGAGGTGGGCTAGGGTCGGCTGGAAGGGGAGTGGCAGCTCGTCTACTGGATCGCGTTGAGGTCGGATAGGGTCGGCTGGTCGGGGAGTTTCAGCTCGTTTACAGGATCGCGTTGAGGTAGGGTAGGGTCGGCTGGCCGGGGAGTGGCAGCTTGTCTTCTGGATCGCTTTCAGGTAGGCTAGGGTCGGCTGGCCATGGATCGCGTTGAGGTAGGCTAGGGTCGGCTGGAAGGGGAGTGGCAGCTCGTCTACTGATCGCGTTGAGGTAGGATAGTATCGGCTGGCCGGGGAGTGGCAGCTCGTCTACTGGATCGCGTTGAGGTAGTATGGTCGGCTGGCCGGGGAGTGTGGCAGCTTGTCTACTGGATCGCGTTGGAGAGGTTAGGGTTGGCTGGCCAGGGAGTGGCAGCTCTCTACTGATCACGTTCAGGTAGGTAGGGTCAGATGGCCTGGGGAGTGGCAGCTCGTCTACTGGATCACGTTGAGGTAGGATAGGGTCGGCTGGCGGGGAGTGGCAGCTCGTCTACTGGATCGCTTGAGGTGGAGGGTCGGCTGGCCTGGAGTGGCAGTCTGTCTACTGGATCGCGTTGAGGTAGGATAGGGTCGGCTGGCTAGGGAGTGGCAGCTCGTCCACTGGATCGCGTTGAGGTAGGCTAGTGTCGCTTGGTCGGAGGAGTGGCAGCTTGTCCACTGGATCGCGTTGAGGTAGGTTGGGGTCGGCTGGCCAGGGAGAGGCAGCTTGTCTACTGGATCGCACTGAGGTGAGCTAGGGTCGGCTGATCAGGGAGTGCCAGCTTGTCTACTGGATCGCACTGAGATAAGCTATGGTTGGCTGGCCAGGGTGTGGCAGCTTGTCTACTGGATCACACTGAGGTAGGCTAGGGTCGGCTGGCCGGGGAGTGGCAGCTTGTCTACTGGATCAGGTTGAGGTAGGATAGGGTCGGCTGACCGGCGAGTGGCAGCTTGTCTACTGGATCACGTTGAGGTAGGATAGGGTCGGCTTGGGGGGGAGTGGCAGCTTGTCTACTGGATCGCGTTGAGGTAGGATAGGGTCGGCTGGCCGAGGAGTGGCAGCTTGTCTACTGGATCACGTTTGAGGTAGGATAGGGTCGGCTGACCGGCGAGTGGCAGCTTGTCTACTGGATCACGTTGAGGTAGGATAGGGTCGGCTTAGGGGGAGTGGCAGCTTGTCTACTGGATCGCGTTGAGGTAGGATAGGGTCGGCTGGCCGAGGAGTGGCAGCTTGTCCTACTGGATCACGTTGAGGAGGATAGGGTCGGCTTGGGGGGGATTGGCAGCTTGTCTACTGGATCGCGTTGAGGTAGGATAGGGTCGGCTGGCCGAGGAGTGGCAGCTTGTCTACTGGATCACGTTGAGGTAGGATAGGGTCGGCTGACCGGCGAGTGGCAGCTTGTCTACTGGATACGTTGAGGTAGGATAGGGTCGGCTTAGGGGGAGTGGCAGCTTGTCTAACTGATCGCGTTGAGGTAGGATAGGTCGGCTGCCGAGGAGTGGCAGCTTGTCTACTGGATCACGTTTGAGGTAGGATAGGGTCGGCTGACCGGCGAGTGGCAGCTTGTCTACTGGATCACGTTGAGGTAGGATAGGGTCGGCTTAGGGGGGAGTGGCAGCTTGTCTACTGGATCGCGTTGAGGTAGGATAGGGTCGGCTGGCCGAGGAGTGGCAGCTTGTCTACTGGATCTCGTTTGAGGTAAGGATAGGGTCGGCTGACCGACGAGTGGCAGCTTGTTACTGGATCACGTTGAGGTGGGCTACGGTAGGTTGGCAGGGAGTGAGCAGCTTGTCTACTGGATCGCAGTGAGGTAGGCTAGGGTCGGCTTGCCGGGGTGGCAGATCGTCTACTGGATCCCGTTGAGGTAGGCTAGGGTCGGCTGCCGGGGAAGTGGCAGCTTGTCTACTGGATCGCGTTTAGATAGGATAGGGTTGGCTGGCAAGGGTGCGGTAGCTTTTCTACTGGATTCGTTGAGTTGGCTAGGGTCGGTTTGCCGGGGAGCGGTTAGCTCGTCTACTGATCGCGTGAGGTCGCTAGGGTCGGCTGGCCGAGGAGCGGCAGCTCGTCTACTGGATCGCGTTGAGGTAGTCTAGGGTCGGCTTGGCCGGGGTGTGGCAGCTCGTTCTACTGGATCGCGTTGAGGTAGGCTAGGGTTAGCTCGCCAGGGAGTGGCAGCTCATCTACTGGATCGCGTTGAGGTAGGTTAGGGTCGGCTCGCCAGGGGGTGCAGCTTGTCGATTGGGTTGCGTTAAGGTAGGCTAGGGTCGGCTGGCCGGGGAGTGGTAACTTGTCTCCTGGATCGCGTGGAGGTAGGAGAGGGTCGGCTAGTTGGGGAGTTTGCAGCTTGTCTAATGGGATTGCTTTGAGGTAGGCTAGGACTGATGGCCGGAGAGTGGACGCTCGTCTAGTGGATCACGTTGATGTAGGATAGGGTCGGCTGCCCGGGGAGTGGTAGTTCGTCTACTGGATCACGTTGAGGTAGGATAGGGTTGGCTGGCCGGGGAGTGGCGCTCGTCTGCTGGATCGCGTTGAGGTAGGCTAGTGTTGGCTGGCCGGGGAGTGGCAGCTCGTCTAATGGATCGCGTTGAGGTAGGATAGTATCGGCTGGCCGGGGAGTGGCAGCTCGTCTACTGGATCGCGTTGAGGAAGGATATGGTCGGCTGGCCGGGGAGTGGCAGCTTGTCTACTGGATCGCGTTGAGGAGGGTTAGGGTTGGCTGGCCAGGGAGTGGCAGCTCATCTACTGGATCACGTTCAGGTAGGATAGGGTCAGATGGCCGGGGAGTGGCAGCTCGTCTACTGGATCACGTTGAGGTAGGATAGGGTCGGCTGGGCGGGGAGTGGCAGCTTGTCTACTGGATCGCTTTGAGGTAGGAGAGGTTTGGCTGGCCATGGAGTGGCAGCTCGTCTACTGGATCGCGTTGAGGTAGATAGGGTCGGCTGTCTAGGGAGTGGCAGCTCGTCCACTGGATCGCGTTGAGGTAGGCTAGTGTACTCTGGTCGGAAAGTGGCAGCTTGTCCACTGGATCGCGTTGAGGTAGGTTGGGGTCGGCTGGCCAGGGAGAGGCAGCTTGTCTACTGGATCGCACTGAGGTAGGCTAGTGTCGGCTGACCAGGGAGCAGCAGATTCTCTACTGGATCGCGCTGAGGTAGGCTAGTGTCGGCTGGACAGGGTGCGGCAGCTTGTCTACTGGATCGCGTTGAGGTGGTCTAGGGTAGGTTGGCGAGGGAGTGGCAGCTTGTCTACTGGATCGCACTGAGAAGGCTAGGATCGGCTTGCCGGGGAGTGGCAGATCGTCTACTGGATCGCGTTCAGGTAGGCTAGGGTCGGCTGCCCGGGGAGTGGCAGCTTGTCTACTGGATCGCGTTGAGATAGGATAGGGTTGGCTGGCAAGGGTGCGGTAGCTCTTCTACTGGATTGCGTTGAGTTGGCTAGGGTCGGCTTGCCGGGGAGCGGTAGCTCGTCTACTGGATCGCGCTGAGGTACGCTAGGGTCGGCTGTCCGAGGAGCGGCAGCTCGTCTACTGGATCGCATTGAGGTAGTCTAGGGTCGGTTGGCCGGGGTGTGGCAGCTCGTCTACTGGATCGCGTTGAGGTAGGCTAGGGTCGGCACGCCAGGGAGTGGCAGCTCATCTACTGGATCGCGTTGAGGTAGGTTAGGGTCGGCTCGCCAGGGGGTGCAGCTTGTCGATTGGATTGCGTTGAGGTAGGCTACCTTCGGCTGGCCGGGGAGTGGCGGCCCGTCTGCTGGGTTGAGGTAGGATAGGCTCGGCTGTCTAGGGATTGGCAGCTCGTCCACTGGATCGCGTTGAGGTAGGCTAGTGTCCTCTGGTCGGAAAGTGGCAGCTTGTCCACTGGATCGCGTTGTGGAAGGATAGGGTCGGCTGGCCGGGGGTGGCAGCTCGTCTACTGGATCACGTTGAGGTAGGTTAGGGTCGGCTGGCCAGGGAGAGGCAGCTTGTCTACTGGATCGCATTGAGGTAGGCTAGTGTCGGCTGACCAGGGAGCAGCAGCTTCTCTACTGGATCGCGCTGAGGTATTCTAGTGTCGGCTGGACAGGGTGCGGCAGCTTGTCTACTGGATCGTGTTGAGGTGGGCTACGGTAGGTTGGCGAGGGAGTAGCAGCTTGTCTACTGGATCGCAGTGAGGTAGGCTAGGGTCGGCTTGCCGGGGAGTGGCAGATCGTCTACTGGATCCCGTTGAGGTAGGCTAGGGTCGGCTGCCCGGGGAGTGGCAGCTTGTCTACTGGATCGCGTTTAGATAGGATAGGGTTGGCTGGCAAGGGTGCGGTAGCTTTTCTACTGGATTGCGTTGAGTTGGCTAGGGTCGGTTTGCCGGGGAGCGGTAGCTCGTCTACTGGATCGCGCTGAGGTACGCTAGGGTCGGCTGGCCGAGGAGCGGCAGCTCGTCTACTGGATCGCGTTGAGGTAGTCTAGGGTCGGCTGGCCGGGGTGTGGCAGCTCGTCTACTGGATCGCGTTGAGGTAGGCTAGGGTTAGCTCGCCAGGGAGTGGCAGCTCATCTACTGGATCGCGTTGAGGTAGGTTAGGGTCGGCTCGCCAGGGGGTGCAGCTTGTCGATTGGATTGCGTAAAGGTAGGCTACGTTCGGCTGGCCGGGGAGTGGCGGCCCGTCTGCTGGGTTGAGGTTGGATAGGTTCGGCTATCCTTGGTGTGGCAGCTCGTCTACTGGGTCGCGTTGAGGTAGGCTAGGATCGGCTGGCCGGGGAGTCGCAGCTAGTCTACTGGATCGCGTTGATATAGGCTTGGTTCGGCTGCCCGGGGAATGGCGGCTCGTCAGCTGGATCTCGTTGAGGTACGATAGGGTCGGCTGGCAGGGGAGTCGCAGCTCGTCCACTGGATCGCGTTGAGGTTGGCTAGGGTCGGCTGGCCGGGAAGTGGCAGCTTGTCTACTGGATCTCGTTGAGGAAGGATAGGGACGGCAGGCTGGGAAGTGGCAGTTTGGCTACTGGATCGCGTTGAGGTAGGATAGGGTCGGCTGGCCAGGGATCGGCAGCTTCTCTACTGTATCGCACTGAGGTAGGGTAGCGTCGGCTGGCCAGGGAGCGGCAGCTTGTCTACTGGATCGCACTGAGGTGGGCTAGTGTCGGCTGGCCAGGGAGCGGCAGCTTGTCTACTAGATCGCACTGAGTTAGGGTTGGCTGGCCAGGGTGCGGCAGCTTGTCTACTGGATCGCAATGAGGTAGGTTAGGGTTGGCTGGCCGGGGAGTGGCAGCTTGTCTCCTGGATCGTGTTGAGGTAGGATAGATTCGGCTACCGGGGAGTGGCAGCTCGTCCACTGTATCGCGTTGAGGTGGGCTAGGGTCGGCTGGCCATGGAGTAGCACCTTGTCTACTGGATCACGTTGAGGTAGGATAGGGTCGGCTGACCGGGGAGTGGCATCGCGTCTACTGGACAGCGTTGAGGTAGGCTAGGGTCGGCTGGCCGGGGAGTGGCAGCTCGTCTACTGGATCAGGTTGAGGTAGGATAGGGTCGGCTGACCGGCGAATGGCAGCTTGTCTACTGGACCATGTTGAGGTAGGATAGGGTCGGCTGGCCAGGGAGCGGCAGCTTCTATACTAGATCGCACTGAGGTGGGCTAGGGTCGGCTGGTCAGGGAGTGCCAGCTTGTCTACTGGATCGCACTGAGATAGGCTATGGTTGGCTGGCCAGGGTGTGGCAGCTTGTCTACTGGATCGCACTGAGGTAGGCTAGGGTCGGCTGGCCGGCGAGTGCAGCTTGTCTACTGGATCACGTTGAGGTAGGATAGGGTCGGCTTGCCGGGGAGTGGCACCTCGTCTACTGGATCGCGTTGAGGTAGGCTAAGGTCAGCTGGCCGGGGAGTGGCAGCTTGTCTATTTGATCGCGTTAAAGTAGGATAGGGTCGGCTGACCGGGGAGTGGCAGCTTATCTACTGGATCGCAGTGAGGTACTCGAGGGTCCTCTGGCTAGGGAGCGGCAGCTCGTCTACTGGATCGCACGGAGATAGGCTAGTGTCGGCTGGCCAGGAAGCGGCAGCTTCTCTACTGGATCGCACTGAGGTGGGCTAGGGTCGGCTGGTTAGGGAGTGGCAGTTTGCCTTCTGGATCGCGTTGAGGTAGGCTAGGGTCGGCTGGCCGGGGAGAGGCAGCTCGTCTACTGGATCGCGTTGAGGTAGGCTATCGTCGGCTGGCTGGGGAGTGGCATCGCGTCTACTGGACAGCGTTGAGGTAGGCTAGGGTCGGCTCGGTGGGGAGTGGCAGGTTGTCTACTGGATCACGTTGAGGTACGATAGTGTCGGGTGGCCGGGGAGTGGCAGCTCGTCCAATGGATCGCGTTGAGGTAGGCTAGGGTCATCTGGTCGGGGAGTTGCAGCTTTTCTACTGGATCGCTTTGAGGTGGGATAGGGTCGGCTGTCCGGGGAGTGGCAGCTCGTGTACTGGATTATGTTGAGCTAGGATAGGGTCGGCTGGCTGGGGAGTGGCGGCTCGTCTGCTGGATCGCGTTGGTGTAGGCTAGTGTCGGCTGGCTGGGGAGTGGCCGCTCGTCTGCTGGATCGCGATGATGTAGGCTAGAGTTGGCTGGCCAGGGTGCGGCAGCTTGTCTACTGGATCGCACTGAGGTAGGTTAGGGTTGGCTGGCCGGGGAATGGCAGCTTGTCTACTGGATCGCGTTGAGGTAGGCTAGGGTCGGCTGGCCGGGGAGTGGCATCTTGTCTCCTGGATCGTGTTGAGGTAGGATAGGGTCGGCTGCCGGGGAATTGCAGCTCGTCCACTGTATCGCGTTGAGGTGGGCTAGGGTCGGCTGGCCATGGAGTGGCAGCTTGTCTACTGGATCGCGTTGAGGTAGGCTACGGTCGGCTCTCCGGGTAGCGGCAGCTTTTCTACTGATTCGCGTTGAGGTAGGCTAGGGTCGGCTGGAAGGGGAGTGGCAGCTCGTCTACTGGATCGCGTTGAGGTATAATAGGGTCGCCTGGCTAGGGAGTGGCAGCTTGTCTAGTGGATCGCGTTGAGGTAGGATGGGGTCAGCGAGCCGGGGAGTGGCAGATCGTCTACTGGATAACGTTGAGGTAGGCTAGGCTAGGCTGTCCGGGGAGTGGCAGCTTAACGACTGGATCACGTTGAGATAGGACAGGGTCGGCTGGCCGGGGAGTAGCAACTTGTCTAATGTATCTCGTTGAGGTAGGCTAGGGTCGGCTGGCTGAGGAGCGGTGGTTCGTCTACTGGATCGCGTTGAGGTAGGCTAGGGTCGGCGTGCTTGGAGCGGCAGCTTGTCTACTGGATCGCGTTGAGGTAGGCTATGGTCGTCTGGCAGGGAATTGGCAGCTCTTATACTGGAACGCGTTGAATAAGGCTAAGGTCGGCTGGACAGGGAGTGGCAGCTCGTCTACTAGATCGCGTAGAGGTAAGCTAGAGTCAGCTGTCAGGGGAGCGGCAGCTTGTCTACTTGATCGCGTTGAGGTAGGATAGGGTCGGATGCTGGGGAGTGGCAGCTTGTCTAATGGATCGCCCTGTGGTAGGATTGGGTCGGCTGGCCGGGGAGTGACAGGTTGTCTACTGGATCCCTTTCAGGTAGGATAGGGTCGGCTGGCCGGGGAGTGGCAGATCGTCTACTGGACCGCATTGAGGTAGGCTAGGGTCGTCTGGTCGTTGAGTGGCAGCTCGTCTACTGGATCGCGTTGAGGGAGGATAGGGTCGTCTGGTCGGGGAGTGGCAGCTCGTCTACTGGATGGCATTGAGGTAGGATAGGGTCGGCTGGTCGGGGTGTGGCAGCTCGTCTACAGGATCGCGTTGAGGTAGGGTAGGGTCGGCTGGCCGGGTAGTGGCAACTTGTCTTCTGGATCGCTTTCAGGTAGGCTAGGGTCGGCTGGCCGGGGAGCGGCAGCTCGTCTACTGGATCGCGTTGAGGTAGGCTAGGGTCGGCTGGCCGAGGAGTGGCAGCTCGTCTACTAGATCGCGTTGAGGTAGGATAGGGTCGGCTGGCCGAGGAGTGGCAGCTTGTCTACTGGATCGCACTGAGGTAGGCTATTGTCTGCTGGCCAGGGAGCGGCAGCTTCTGTACTGGATCGCACTGAGTTGGGCTAGGATCGGCTGGTCAGGGAGTGCCAGCTTGTCTACTGGATCGCACTGAGATAGGCTATGGTTGGCTGGCCAGGGTGTGGCAGCTTGTCTATTGGATCGCACTGAGGTAGGCTATGGTCGGCTGGACGGGGAGTGGCAGCTAGTCTACTGGATCACGTTGAGGTAGGATAGGGTTGGCTGACCAGCGAGTGGCAGCTTGTCTACTGGATCACGTTGAGGTACGATAGGGTCTGGTGGCCAGGGAGCGGCAGCTTTTGTACTGGATCGCACTGAGGTGGGCTAAGGTCGGCTGGTCAGGGATTGCCAGCTTGTCTACTGGATCGCACTGAGATAGGCTATGATTGGCTGGCCAGGGTGTGGCAGCTTGTCTACTGGATCGCACTGAGGTAGGCTAGGGTCGGCTGGCCGGGGAGTGGCAGCTTGTCTACTGGATCACGTTGAGGTAGGATAGGGTCGGCTGACCGGCGAGTGGCAGCTTGTCTACTGGATCACGTTGAGGTAGGATAGGGTCGGCTGGTGGGGGAGTGGCAGCTTGTCTACTGGATCGCGTTGAGGTAGGATAGAGTCGGCTGGCCGGGGAGTGGCAGCTCCTCTACTGGATCGCGTTGAGGTACGATAGGGTCGGCTGCGGGGGAGTGGCACCTCGTCTACTAGATCGCGTTGAGGTAGGCTTAGGTCGGCTGGCCGGGGAGTGGCAGCTTGTCTAATGGATTGCGTTGAGGTAGGATAGGGTCGGCTGACCGGGGAGTGGCAGCTTGTCTACTAGATCGCACTAAGGTAGGCTAGGGTCCACTGGCCAGGGAGCGGCAGCTTGTCTACTGGATCGCACTGAGATAGGCTAGTGTCGGCTGGCCAGGAAGCGGCAGCTTCTCTACTGGATCGCACTGAGATGGGATAGGATCGGCTGGTTAGCGAATGGCAGTTTGTCTTCTGGATCGCGTTGAGGTAGGCTAGGGTCGGCTGGCCGGGGAGAGCCAGCTCGTCTACTGGATCGTGTTGAGGTAGGCTATGGTCGGCTGGCCGGGGAGTGGCAGCTCGTCCAATGGATCGCGTTGAGGTATGCTAGGGTCGTCTGGTCGGGGAGTGGCAGTTTTTCTACTGGATCGCTTTGAGGTGGGATAGGATCGGCTGGCCGGGGAGTTGCAGCTCGTCTACTGGATCACCTTGAGCTAGGATAGTGTCGGCTAGCCGGGAAGTGGCGGCTCGTCTGCTGGATCGCGTTGGTGTAGGCTAGGGTCGGCTAGCCGGGGAGTAGCAGCTCGTCTACTGGATCGCGTTCAGGTAGTCTAGGGTCGGCTGCCCATGGAGTTGCAGCTTTTCTACTGGATTACGGTGAGGTTGGCTAGGGTCGGCTGGCCGGGGAGTGGCAGCTCGTCTACTAGATCACGTTGAGGTAGGATAGGGTCGGCTGTCTGGGGAGTGGTAGCTCGTCCACTGGATTGCCTTGAGGAAGGCTAGGGTCGTCTGGTCTGGGAGTGGCAGCTTGTCTACTGGATCGCACTGAGATAGGCTAGGGTCGGCTGGCCAGGGAGCGGCAGCTTTTCTACTGGATCGCACTGAGGTAGGCTAGGGTCGGCTGGCCGGGTAGTGGCAGATCGTCTACTGGATCGCGTTGAGGTAGGATAGGGTTGGCTGGCCGGGGAGTGGCATCTTGTCTACTGGATCCCGTTTAGGTAGGCTAGGGTCGGCTGGCCGGGGTGTGGCAGCTTGTGCACTGGATCGCGTTGAAGAAGGATAGGGTCGGCTGGATAGGGAGTGGCAGCTAGTCTACTGGATCGCGTTGAAGAAGGATAGGGTCGGCTGGCCGGGGAGTGGCAGCTTGTCTAATTGATCGCGTTGAGGTAGGATAATGTCGGCTGGCCGGGGAGTGGCAGCTTGTCTAGTTGATGGCGTTGAGGTGGGCTAGGGTCGGTTGGCCGGGGAGTGGCGGCTGGTCTGCTGGATCACGTTGAGGTATATTAGGGTCGGCTGGCTGGGAAGTGGCGGCTCGGCTGCTGGATCGCGTTGAGGTAGGCTAGGGTCGGCTGGCCGGGGAGTGGCAGCTTGTCTACTCGATCGCACTGAGGTAGCCTAGGGTCCGCTGGCCAGGGAGCGACAGCTTATCTACTGAATCGCACTGAGGTAGTCTAGTGTCGGCTGGCCAGGGAGCGCCAGCTTTTCTGGCTGGTCAGTGAGTGCCAGCTTGTCTACTGGATCGTACTGAGGTGGGCTACGGTCTGCTGGAGAGGGAGTGGCAGTTTGTCTTCTGGATCGCATTGAGGTAGGCTAGGGTCGGCTGGCCGGGGAGAGCTAGCTCGTCTACTGGATCGCGTTAAGGTAGGCTAGGGTCGGCTGGCCGGGTAGTTGCAGATCGTCTACTGGATCGCGTTGAGGTAGGCTAGGGTCGGCCGACCGGGGAGTGGCATCTTGTCGACTGTATCGCGTTCACATAGGATAGCGTTTGCTGGCCAGGGTCCGGCAGCTTGTCTACTGCATCGCACTGAGGTAGGCTAGGGTCGGGTGGCCGGGGAGTGGCAGCTTGTCTACTGGATCGCGTTGAGGTAGGATAGGGTCGGCTGGCCGGAGAGTGGCAGCTTGTCTACTGGATCACGTATAGGTAGGCTAGGGTCGGCTGGCCTGGGAGTGGCAGCTTGTGTACTGGATCGCGTTGAAGTAGGATAGGGTCGGCTGTCCAGGGAGTGGCAGCTTGTCTACTGGATCGCGTTGAGGTGGGCCAGGGTTGGCTGGCCGGGGATTGGCAGCTCATCTACTGGATCGTGTTGAAGTAGGCTAAGGTCGCCTGGCCAGGGAGTGGCAGCTTGTCTATTGTATCGCGTTGAGGTAGGATATGGTCGGCTGGCCGGGGAGTGGCAGCTTGTCTACTGGATCGCGTTGTGGTAGGGTAGGGTCGGCTGGCCGGGGAGTGGCAGCTTGTCTACTTGATCGCGTTGAGGTCGGCTAGGGTCGGCTTGCTGGGAAGAGGTAGTTCGTCTACTGGATCGCGTTGAAGTAGGCTAGGATCGGCTGGACGGGGAGTGGCGGCTCGTCTGCTGGATCACGTTGAGGTATATTAGGGTCGGCTGGCCGGGGAGTGGCGGCTCGTCTGCTGCATCGCGTTGAGTTAGGCTAGTGTCGGCTGGACGGGGAGTGGCAGCTTGTCTACTGGATCGCGTTGAGGTAGGAAAGGGACGGCTGCCCAGGGAGCGGTAGCTTGTCTACTGGATCGCGTTGAGGTAGGCTAGGATCGGCTTGCCGGGGAGTGGCAGATCGTCTACTGGACCGCGTTGAGGTAGGATAGGGTCGGCTGGCGAGGGAGTTGCAGCTTGTCTACTGGATCGCGTTAAGGTAGGCTAGGGTTGGCTGGCCGGAGAGTGGCAGCTTGTCGACTATATCGCGTTGATATAGGAAAGCGTTGGCTGGCCAGGGTGTACTGTATCGCACTTAAGTAGGCTAGGGTCGGCTGGCCGGGGAGTGGCAGCTTCTCTACTGGATCACGTTGAGGTAGGATAGGGTCGGCTGGCCGGGGAGTGGCACCTTGTCTACTGGATCGCGTTGAGGTAGTACAGGGTCGGCTGGCCGGGGAGTGGCAGCTTGTCTACTGGATCGCGTTGAGGTAGGCTAGCGTCGTCTGGTCAGGGAGTGGCAGCTTTTCTACTGGATCGCTTTGAGGTCGGATAGGGTCGGCTGGTCGGGGAGTGGCGGCTCGTCTGCTGGATCGCGTTGGTGTAGGCTAGTGTCGGCTGCCCGGGGAGCGGCAGCTCGTCTACTGGATCGCGTTGAGGTAGTCTAGGGTCGGCTGCCCATGGAGTTGCAGCTTTTTTACTGGATCACGGTGAAGTTGACTAGGGTCGGCTTTCCGGGGAGTGGTACCTCGTCTACTAGATCATGTTAAGGTAGGATAGGGCCGGCTGTTTGGGGAGTGGCAGCTCGCCCACTGGATTGCGTTGAGGTAGGCTAGGGTCGGCTGGCCGGGGAGTGGCAGCTCGTCTACTGGACCGCGTTGAGGTAGGCTAGGATCGGCTGGCAGGAGACTTGCAGTTCGTCTACTGGATCAAGTTGAGGTAGAATAGGGTCGTGTGGCCGGGGAGTGGCAGCTCGTCCACTGGATCGCGTTGAGGTAGGCTAGCGTCGTCTGGTCAGGGAGTGGCAGCTTTTCTACTGGATCGCTTTGAGGTCGCATAGGGTCGGCTGGTCGGGGAGTGGCGGCTCGTCTGCTGGATCGCGTTGGTGTAGGCTAGTGTCGGCTGCCCGGGGAGCGGCAGCTCGTCTACTGGATCGCGTTGAGGTAGTCTAGGGTCGGCTGCCCATGGAGTTGCAGCTTTTTTACTGGATCACGGTGAAGTTGACTAGGGTCGGCTGGCCGGGGAGTGGTACCTCGTCTACTAGATCATGTTAAGGTAGGATAGAGCCGGCTGTGTGGGGAGTGGCAGCTCGCCCACTGGATCGCGTTGAGGTAGGCTAGGGTCGTCTGATCGGGGAGTGGCAGCTTGTCTACTGGATCGCGTTGAGGTAGGCTAGGGTCGGCTGGTCGGGGAGTGGCAGCTCGTCTACTGGATCATGTTGAGGTAGAATAGGGTCGTGTGGCCGGGGAGTGGCAGCTCGTCCACTGGATCGCGTTGAGGTAGGCTAGCGTCGTCTGGTCAGGGAGTGGCAGCTTTTCTACTGGATCGCTTTGAGGTCGGATAGGGTCGGCTGGTCGGGGAGTGGCGGCTCGTCTGCTGGATCGCGTTGGTGTAGGCTAGTGTCGGCTGCCCGGGGAGCGGCAGCTCGTCTACTGGATCGCGTTGAGGTAGTCTAGGGTCGGCTGCCCATGGAGTTGCAGCTTTTTTACTGGATCACGGTGAGGTTGACTAGGGTCGGCTGGCCGGGGAGTGGTACCTCGTCTACTAGATCATGTTAAGGTAGGATAGAACCGGCTGTGTGGGGAGTGGCAGCTCGCCCACTGGATCGCGTTGAGGTAGGCTAGGGTCGTCTGATCGGGGAGTGGCAGCTTTTCTACTGGATCGCGTTGAGGTAGGCTAGGGTCGGCTGGTCGGGGAGCGGCAGCTCGTCTACTGGATCACGTTGAGCTGGGCTAGGGTCGGCTGGCCGGGCAGCGGCAGCTTGTCTACTGGATCGCGTCGAGGTAGGCTAGGGTCTGCTGGCCAGGGAGCGACAGCTTGTCTACTGGATTGCACTGAGGTAGGCTATGGTCGGCTGGCCAGGGAGTGGCAGCTCATCAACTGGATCGTGTTGAGGTAGGCTAGGGTCGCCTGGCCAGGGAGCGGCAGCTTGACTACTGTATCGCGTTGAGGTAGGAGAGGGTCGGCTGGTCTTGGAGTGGCAGCTTGTCTACTGGATCGCGTTGAGGTAGGC
This sequence comes from Panulirus ornatus, assembly GCF_036320965.1. Classification (NCBI taxonomy): domain Eukaryota; kingdom Metazoa; phylum Arthropoda; class Malacostraca; order Decapoda; family Palinuridae; genus Panulirus; species Panulirus ornatus. The sequence continues at coordinate 12,644,819 of NC_092284.1, forward strand.
TAGGGTCGGCTGGCCGGGGAGTGGCAGCTTGTCTAATTGATCGCGTTGAGGTAGGATGGGGTCCGGTGGCCGGGGAGTGGCAGCTCGTCCAATGGATCGCGTTGAGGTAGGCTATTGGCGTCTGGTTGGGGAGTGGCAGCTTTTCTACTGGATCGCCTTGAGGTGGGATAGGGTCGGATGGCCCTGGAGCGGTAGGTCGTCTACTGGATCGCGTTGAGGTAGGATAGGGTCGAATGGCCGGGGAGTGGCATCTCGTCTGCTGGATCACATTGAGGTATATTAGGGTCAGCTGGCCGGGAAGTGGCGGCTCGTCTGCTGGATCGCGTTGAGGTAGGCTAGGGTCGGCTGGCCGGGGAGTGGCAGCTTGTCTACTGGATCGCACTGAGGTAGGCTAGTGTCGGCTGGCCAGGGAGAGACAGCTTCTCTACTGGATCGTACTGAGGTGGGCTAGGGTCACCTGGTTTGGAGTGGCAGCTTGTCTTCTGGATCGCGTTGAGGTAGGCTAGGGTCGGCTGGCCGGGGAGAGCCAGCTCGTTTACTGGATCGCGTTGAGGTAGGCTAGGGTCGGCTGGCCGGGGAGTGGCAGCTCGTCTACTGGACCGCATTGGGGTAGGCTAGGGTCGGTTGGCCGGGGAGTTGCAGCTCGTCTACTGGATCATGTTGAGGTAGGAGAGGGTCGGGTGGCCGGGGAGTGGCAGCTCGTCCAATGGATCGTGTTGAGGTAGGCTAGGGTCGTCTGGTCGGGGAGTGGCAGCTTTTCTACTGGATCGCTTTGAGGTGCGATGGGGTCGGTTGGCCGGGGAGTGGCAGCTCGTCTACTGGATCACGTTGAGCTAGGATAGGTCGGCTGGCTGGGGAGTGGGGGCTCTCCTGCTGGATCGCGTTGGTGTAGGCTAGAGTCAGCTGGCCGGGGAGTGGCATCTCGTCTGCTGGATTGCGTTGAGGTAGGCTAGGGTCGGCTGCCCATGGAGTTGCAGCTTGTCTACTTGATCACAGTGAGGTTGGCTAGGGTCGGTTGGCCGGGGAGTGGCAGCTCGTCTACTAGATCACGTTGAGGTAGGATAGGGTCGGCTGTCTGGGGAGTGGCAGCTCGTCCACTGGATCGCGTTGAGGTAGGCTAGAGTCGTCTGGTCGGGGAGTGGCAGCTTGTCTACTGGATCGCGTCGAGGTAGGCTAGGGTCTGCTGGCCAGGGAGCGACAGCTTGTCTACTGGATTGCACTGAGGTAGGCTATGGTCGGCTGGCCAGGGAGTGGCAGCTCATCAACTGGATCGTGTTGAGGTAGGCTAGGGTCGCCTGGCCAGGGAGCGGCAGCTTGACTACTGTATCGCGTTGAGGTAGGAGAGGGTCGGCTGGTCTTGGAGTGGCAGCTTGTCTACTGGATCGCGTTGAGGTAGGCTAGGGTCGGCTGGCCGGGGAGTGGCAGCTTGTCTAATTGATCGCGTTGAGGTAGGATGGGGTCCGGTGGCCGGGGAGTGGCAGCTCGTCCAATGGATCGCGTTGAGGTAGGCTATTGGCGTCTGGTTGGGGAGTGGCAGCTTTTCTACTGGATCGCCTTGAGGTGGGATAGGGTCGGATGGCCCTGGAGCGGTAGGTCGTCTACTGGATCGCGTTGAGGTAGGATAGGGTCGAATAGCCGGGGAGTGGCATCTCGTCTGCTGGATCACATTGAGGTATATTAGGGTCAGCTGGCCGGGAAGTGGCGGCTCGTCTGCTGGATCGCGTTGAGGTAGGCTAGGGTCGGCTGGCCGGGGAGTGGCAGCTCGTCTACTGGATCGCACTGAGGTAGGCTAGTGTCGGCTGGCCAGGGAGAGACAGCTTCTCTACTGGATCGTACTGAGGTGGGCTAGGGTCACCTGGTTTGGAGTGGCAGCTTGTCTTCTGGATCGCGTTGAGGTAGGCTAGGGTCGGCTGGCTGGGGAGAGCCAGCTCGTTTACTGGATCGCGTTGAGGTAGGCTAGGGTCGGCTGGCCGGGGAGTGGCAGCTCGTCTACTGGACCGCATTGGGGTAGGCTAGGGTCGGTTGGCCGGGGAGTTGCAGCTCGTCTACTGGATCATGTTGAGGTAGGAGAGGGTCGGGTGGCCGGGGAGTGGCAGCTCGTCCAATGGATCGTGTTGAGGTAGGCTAGGGTCGTCTGGTCGGGGAGTGGCAGCTTTTCTACTGGATCGCTTTGAGGTGCGATGGGGTCGGTTGGCCGGGGAGTGGCAGCTCGTCTACTGGATCACGTTGAGCTAGGATAGGTCGGCTGGCTGGGGAGTGGGGGCTCTCCTGCTGGATCGCGTTGGTGTAGGCTAGAGTCAGCTGGCCGGGGAGTGGCATCTCGTCTGCTGGATTGCGTTGAGGTAGGCTAGGGTCGGCTGCCCATGGAGTTGCAGCTTGTCTACTTGATCACAGTGAGGTTGGCTAGGGTCGGTTGGCCGGGGAGTGGCAGCTCGTCTACTAGATCACGTTGAGGTAGGATAGGGTCGCTGTCTGGGGAGTGGCAGCTCGTCCACTGGATCGCGTTGAGGTAGGCTAGAGTCGTCTGGTCGGGGAGTGGCAGCTTGTCTACTGGATCGCGTTGAGGAAGGATAGGGTCGGCTGGTCGGGAGGGCAGCTCGTCTACTGGATCACGTTGAAATGGGCTAGGGGTAACTGGCCGGGGAGCGGCCGCTTGTCTACTTGATCGCGTTGAGGTAGGCTAGGGTCGCTGGCCAGGGAGCGGCAGCTTGTCTACTGTATCGCAATGAGGTAGGAGAGGTCGGCTGGTCTTGGAGTGGCAGCTTGTCTACTGGATCGCGTTGAGGTAGGCTAGGGTCGGCTTGGCCGGGGAGTGGCAGCTTGTCTAATTGATCGCGTTGAGGTAGGATGGGGTCCGGTGGCCGGGGAGTGGCAGCTCGTCCAATGGATCGCGTTGAGGTAGGCTATTGGCGTCTGGTTGGGGAGTGGCAGCTTTTCTACTGGATCGCCTTGAGGTGGGATAGGGTCGGATGGCCCTGGAGCGGTAGGTCGTCTACTGGATCGCGTTGAGGTAGGATAGGGTCGAATAGCCGGGGAGTGGCATCTCGTCTGCTGGATCACATTGAGGTATATTAGGGTCAGCTGGCCGGGAAGTGGCGGCTCGTCTGCTGGATCGCGTTGAGGTAGGCTAGGGTCGGCTGGCCGGGGAGTGGCAGCTCGTCTACTGGATCGCACTGAGGTAGGCTAGTGTCGGCTGGCCAGGGAGAGACAGCTTCTCTACTGGATCGTACTGAGGTGGGCTAGGGTCACCTGGTTTGGAGTGGCAGCTTGTCTTCTGGATCGCGTTGAGGTAGGCTAGGGTCGGCTGGCTGGGGAGAGCCAGCTCGTTTACTGGATCGCGTTGAGGTAGGCTAGGGTCGGCTGGCCGGGGAGTGGCAGCTCGTCTACTGGACCGCATTGGGGTAGGCTAGGGTCGGTTGGCCGGGGAGTTGCAGCTCGTCTACTGGATCATGTTGAGGTAGGAGAGGGTCGGGTGGCCGGGGAGTGGCAGCTCGTCCAATGGATCGTGTTGAGGTAGGCTAGGGTCGTCTGGTCGGGGAGTGGCAGCTTTTCTACTGGATCGCTTTGAGGTGCGATGGGGTCGGTTGGCCGGGGAGTGGCAGCTCGTCTACTGGATCACGTTGAGCTAGGATAGGTCGGCTGGCTGGGGAGTGGGGGCTCTCCTGCTGGATCGCGTTGGTGTAGGCTAGAGTCAGCTGGCCGGGGAGTGGCATCTCGTCTGCTGGATTGCGTTGAGGTAGGCTAGGGTCGGCTGCCCATGGAGTTGCAGCTTGTCTACTTGATCACAGTGAGGTTGGCTAGGGTCGGTTGGCCGGGGAGTGGCAGCTCGTCTACTAGATCACGTTGAGGTAGGATAGGGTCGGCTGTCTGGGGAGTGGCAGCTCGTCCACTGGATCGCGTTGAGGTAGGCTAGAGTCGTCTGGTCGGGGAGTGGCAGCTTGTCTACTGGATCGCGTTGAGGAAGGATAGGGTCGGCTGGTCGGGGAGTGGCAGCTCGTCTACTGGATCACGTTGAAATGGGCTAGGGTTAACTGGCCGGGGAGCGGCAGCTTGTCTACTTGATCGCGTTGAGGTAGGCTAGAGTCGGCTGGCCAGGGAGCGGCAGCTTGTCTACTGGATCGCAATGAGGTAGGCTAGGGTCGGCTGGCCAGGTAGCGGCAGCTTCTCTAATGGATCGCACTGAGGTAGGCTAGGGTTGGCTGGCCAGCGTGCAGCAGCTCGTCTACCGGATGGCACTGAGGTAGGCTAGTGTCGGCTGGCCACGGAGCGGCAGCTTCTCTACTGGATCGCACTGCGGTGGGCTAGGGTCTGCTGGCGAGGGATTGGCAGATCGTCTACTGGATCGCGTTGAGGTAGGCTAGGGTCGGCAGGCCGAGGAGTGGCAGCTTGTCGACTGTATCGCGTTGAGATAGGATAGCGTTGGCTGGCCAGGGTCCGGCAGCTCGTCTACTGCATCGCACTGAGGTAGGCTAGGTTCGGCTGGCCGGGGAGTGGCAGCTTGTCTACTGGATCGCGTTGAGGTAGGATAGGGTCGGCTGGCCGGGTAGTGGCAGCTTGTCTACTGGATCGCGTTTAGGTAAGCTAGGGTCGGCTGGCCGGGGAGTGGCAGCTTGTGTACGGGATCGCGTTGAAGTAGGATAAGGTCGGCTGGCCGGGGAGTGGCAGGTTGTCTACTGGATCGCGTTGAGGTAGGCTAGGGTCGGCTGGCTGGGGATTGGCAGCTCATCTACTGGATCGTGTTGAAGTAGGCTAGGGTCGCCTGGCCAGGGAGTGGATGCTTGTCTACTGTATCACGTTGAAGTCGGATAGGGTTGGTTGGCCGGGGAGTGGCAGCTTGTCTACTGGATCGCACTGAGGTAGGTTAGGGTCGGCTGGCCGGGTAGTGGCAGATCGTCTACTAGATCGCACTGAGGTAGGCTAGGGTCGGCTGGCCGGGGAGTGGCAGCTTGTGTACTGGATCGCGTTGAAGTAGGATAGGGTAGGCTGGCCGGGGAGTGGCATTTTGTCTACTGGATCGCGTTGAGGTAGGCTAGGGTCGGCTGGCCGGGGATTGGCAACTCACCTACTGGATCGTGTTGAAGTAGGCTAGGGTCGCCTGGCCAGGGAGTGGATGCTTGTCTACTGTATCACGTTGAAGTCGGATAGGGTTGGTTGGCCGGGGAGTGGCAGCTTGTCTACTGGATCGCACTGAGGTAGGTTAGGGTCGGCTGGCCGGGTAGTGGCAGATCGTCTACTAGATCGCACTGAGGTAGGCTAGGGTCGGCTGGCCGGGGAGTGGCAGCTTGTGTACTGGATCGCGTTGAAGTAGGATAGGGTAGGCTGGCCGGGGAGTGCCATTTTGTCTACTGGATCGCGTTGAGGTAGGCTAGGGTCGGCTGGCCGGGGATTGGCAGCTCATCTACTGCATCGTGTAGAAGTAGGCTAGGGTCGCCTGGCCAGGGAGTGGATGCTTGTCTACTGTATCGCGTTGAAGTAGAATAGGGTCGGCTGGCCGGGGAGTGGCAGCTTGTCTACTGGATCGCACTGAGGTAGGTTAGGGTCGGCTGGCCGGGTAGTGGCAGATCGTCTACTGGATCGCACTGAGATAGGCTAGGGTCGGCTGGCCGGGGAGTGGCAGCTTCTCTACTGGATCACGTTGAGGTAGGATAGGGTCGGCTGTTCGGGGAGTGGTAGCTTGTTTACTGGATCTCGTTGAGGTAGGATAGGGTCTGCTGGCGAGGGATTGGATGCTTGTCTACTGTATCGCGTTGAAGTAGGATAGGGTCGGCTGACCGGGGAGTGGCAGCTTGGGTACTGCATCGCACTGAGGTAGGTTATGTTCGGCTGGCCGGGTAGTGGCAGATCGTCTACTAGATCGCACTGAGGTAGGCTAGGGTCGGCTGGCCGGGGAGTGGCAGAATGTGTACTGGATCGCGTTGAAGTAGGATAGGGTAGGCTGGCCGGGGAGTGGCAGGTTGTCTACTGGATCGCATTGAGGTAGGCTAGGGTCGGCTGGCGAGGGATTGGATGCTTGTCTACTGTATCGCGTTGAAGTAGGATAGGGTCGGCTGACCGGGGAGTGGCAGCTTGTCTACTGGATCGCACTGAGGTATGTTAGGGTCGGCTGGCCGGGTAGTGGCAGATCGTCTACTAGATCGCACTGAGGTAGGCTAGGGTCGGCTGGCCGGGGAGTGGCAGCTTGTGTACTGGAACGCGTTGAAGTAGGATAGGGTAGGCTGGCCGGGGAGTGGCAGGTTGTCTACTGGATCGCGTTGAGGTAGGCTAGGGTCGGCTGGCCGGGGATTGGCAGCTCATCTACTGGATCGTGTAGAAGTAGGCTAGGGTCGCCTGGCCAGGGAGTGGATGCTTGTCTACTGTATCGCGTTGAAGTAGGATAGGGTCGGCTGGCCGGGGAGTGGCAGCTTGTCTACTGGATCGCACTGAGGTAGGTTAGGGTCGGCTGGCCGGGTAGTGGCAGATCGTCTACTCGATCGCACTGAGGTAGGCCATGGTCGGCTGGCCGGGGAGTGGCAGCTTCTCTACTGGATCACGTTGATGTAGGATAGGGTCGGCTGTCCGGGGAGTTGCAGCTTGTCTACTGGATCGCGTTGAGGTAGGATAGGATCTGCTGGCGAGGGATTGGCAGCTTGTCTACTGGATCGCACTGAGGTAGGATAGTGTCCGCTGGCCAGGGAGCGGCAGCTTGTCTACTGGATCGCACTGAGGTAGGCTAGTGTCGGCTGGCCAGGAAGCGGCAGCTTCTCTACTGGATCTCACTGAGGTGGGCTAGGGACTGCTGGTTAGGGAGTGGCAGTTTGTCTTCTGGATCACGTTGAGGTAGGCTAGGTTCGGCTGGCCGGGGAGAGCCAGCTCGTCCACTGGATCGCGTTGAGGTAGGCTAGGGTCGGCTGGACGGGGAGTTGCAGCTTTTCTACTGGATCGCACTGCGGTGGGCTAGGGTCTTCTGGCGAGGGAGTGGCAGTTTGTCTACTGGATCGCACTGAGGTAGGCTAGGGTCGGCTGGCTGGGTAGTGGCAGATCGTCTACTGGATCCCGTTGAGATAGCCTAGGGTCGGCTGGCCGGGGAGTGGCAGCTTGTCGACTGTATCGCGTTGAGATAGGATAGCGTTTGCTGGCCAGGGTCCGGCAGCTTGTCTACTGCATCGCACAGAGGTAGGCTAGGGTCGGGTTGCCGGGGAGTGGCAGCTTGTCTACTGGATCGCGTTGAGGTAGGATAGGGTCGGCTAGCCGGGGAGTGGCAGCTTGTCTACTGGATCACGTTTAGGTAGGCTAGGGTCGGCTGTCCTGGGAGTGGCAGCTTGTGTACTGGATCGCGTTGAAGTAGGATAGGGTCGGCTGGCCAGGGAGTGGCAGCTTGTCTACTGGATCGCGTTGAGATAGGCCAGGGTTGGCTGGCCGGGGATTGGCAGCTCATCTACTGGGTCGTGTTGAAGTAGGCTAAGGTCGCCTGGCCAGGGAGTGGCAGCTTGTCTACTGTATCGCGTTGAGGTAGGATAGGGTCGGCTGGCCGGGCAGTGGCAGCTTGTCTACTGGATCGCGTTGAGGTAGGATAGGGTCGGCTAGCCGGGGAGTGGCAGCTTGTCTACTGGATCACGTTTAGGTAAGCTAGGGTCGGCTGTCCTGGGAGTGGCAGCTTGTGTACTGGATCGCGTTGAAGTAGGATAGGGTCGGCTGGCCAGGGAGTGGCAGCTTGTCTACTAGATCGCGTTG
>NC_092284.1:12652628-12690625 GCF_036320965.1 Panulirus ornatus
CTCCACCGCGATCCAGTAGCAAGCTGCCGACTCTGCCAGCCGACCATAGCCTACCTCAACCATCCAGTAGACAAGCTGCCACTCCTGCCAGCTACACGCATCCATAACACCGCATCCAGGCCAGCCAACCTGCCGCTACCTGCCAGCCGACATGCCTACCTCACCGATCCATAGAAAGCTGCACCTGGCCAGCGACCTCACTGCTCCACAAGCGCCTTCCAGCAGAAGCCTCACTCATCCACATGGACGCCACCGCGACCCCCGATCCAGTAACAAGCTGCCGTTCCCTAGCCAGTGACCCTAGCCCTCCACCCACCGATCCATGGGCAAGCTGCCGCTCCTGGCCAACCGACAATACCTACCTCAACCGATCCAGTAGAGACTGCCACACCCTGGCCAGCCGACCCTAGCCTACCTCACGCGTCCAGTAACAAGCTGCCACTCCCGGCCAGCCGACCCTAGCCTACCTCAGGTCCAGTAGACAAGCTGCCGCTCCCGGCCAGCCGACCCTAGCCTACCTCACCGCGATCCAGTAGACAAGCTGCCGCTCCCTGGCCAGCCGACCCTAGCCTACCTCAACACGATCCAGTAGACGAGCTGCCACTCCCTGGCCAGCCGACCCTAGCCTACCTCACCGCGATCCAGTAGACAAGCTGCCGCTCCCTGGCCAGCCGACCCTAGCCTACCTCACAGCGATCCAGTAGACAAGCTGCCGCTCCCTGGCCAGCCGACACTTGCCTACCTCAACGCGATCCAGTAGACAAGCTGCCACTCCCTGGCCAGCCGACTCTTGCCTACCTCACCGCGATCCAGTAGACAAGCTGCCGCTCCCTGGCCAGCCGACCCTAGCCTACCTCAACGCGATCCAGTAGACAAGCTGCCGCTCCCTGGCCAGCCGACCCTAGCCTACCTCACCGCGATCCAGTAGACAAGCTGCCGCTCCTGGCCAGCCGACACTAGCCTACCTCAACGCGATCCAGTAGACGAGCTGCCACTCCCTGGCCAGCCGACCTTAGCCTACCTCACCGCGATCCAGTAGACAAGCTGCCGCTCCCTGGCCAGCTGACCCTTGCCTACATCAATGCGATCCAGTAGATAACCTGCCACTCCCTGGACAGCCGACCCTAGCCTACCTCAACACGATCCAGTAGACAAGCTGCCACTCAATGGCCAGCCGACTCTTGCCTACCTCAACGCGATCCAGTAGACAAGCTGCCACTCCATGGCCAGCCGACTCTTGCCTACCACACCGCGATCCAGTAGACGAGCTGCCACTACCTGGCCAGCCGACCCTAGCCTACCTCACCGTGATCCAGGAGACAAGCTGCCGCTCCCTGGCCAACCAATCCTTGCATACCTCAACACGATCCAGTAGACAAGCTGCCACTCCCTGGCCAGCCGACCCTAGCCTACCTCAACACAATCCAGTACACAAGCTGCCGCTCCCTGGCCAGCCGACACTTGCCTACCTCAACGCGATCCAGCAGACAAGCTGCCACTCCATGGCCAGCCGACTCTTGCCTACCACACCGCGATCCAGTAGAGGATATGGCACTCCATGGCCAGCCGACCGTAGCCTACCTCACCGAGATCCAGTAGACAAGCTGCCGCTCCCTAGCCAGCTGACCCTAGCCTACCTCACCGCGATCCAGTAGGCAAGCTGCCGCTCTCTGGCCAGCCTACAATAGCCTACCTCAACTCGATCCAGTAGAGGAGCTGCCACTCCCTGGCCAGTCGACCTTAGCCTACCTCACCGCGATCCAGTAGACAAGCTGCCGCTCCCTGGCCAGCTGACCCTTGCCTACATCAATGCGATCCAGTAGATAACCTGCCACTCCCTGGACAGCCGACCCTAGCCTACCTCAACACGATCCAGTAGACAAGCTGCCACTCCCTGGCCAGCCGACACTTGCCTACCTCAACGCGATCCAGTAAACAAGCTGCCACTCAATGGCCAGCCGACTCTTGCCTACCATACCGCGATCCAGTAGACGAGCTGCCACTCCATGGCCAGCCGACCGTAGCCTACCTCACCGAGATCCAGTAGACAAGCTGCCGCTCCCTAGCCAGCTGACCCTAGCCTACCTCACCGCGATCCAGTAGGCAAGCTGCCGCTCTCTGGCCAGCCTACAATAGCCTACCTCAACTCGATCCAGTAGAGGAGCTGCCACTCCCTGGCCAGTCGACCTTAGCCTACCTCACCGCGATCCAGTAGACAAGCTGCCGCTCCCTGGCCAGCTGACCCTTGCCTACATCAATGCGATCCAGTATATAACCTGCCACTCCCTGGACAGCCGACCCTAGCCTACCTCAACACGATCCAGTAGACAAGCTGCCACTCCCTGGCCAGCCGACACTTGCCTACCTCAACGCGATCCAGTAGACAAGCTGCCACTCAATGGCCAGCCGACTCTTGCCTACCATACCGCGATCCAGTAGACGAGCTGGCATTCCATGGCCAGCCGTCCGTAGCCTACCTCACCGCGATCCAGTAGACAAGCTGCCGCTCCCTAGCCAGCCGACCCTTGCCTACATAAATGCGATCCAGTAGATAACCTGCCACTCCCTGGCCAGCCGACCCTTGCCTACCTCAACACGATCCAGTACACAAGCTGCCGCTCCCTGGCCAGCCGACACTTGCCTACCTCAACGCGATCCAGTAGACAAGCTGCCACTCCATGGCCAGCCGACTCTTGCCTACCACAACGCGATCCAGTAGACAAGCTGCCACTCCATGGCCAGCCGACCGTAGCCGACCTCACCGAGATCCAGTAGACAAGCTGCCGCTCCCTAGCCAGCTGACCCTAGCCTACCTCACCGCGATCCAGTAGGCAAGCTGCCGCTCTCTGGCTAGCCGACAATAGCCTACCTCAACTCGATTCAGTAGACAAGCTGCCGCTCCCTGGCCAGCAGACCTTTGCCTACCTCAGCGCGATCCAGTAGACGAGCTGCCACTCCCTGGCCAGCCGACCCTAGCGTACCACACCGTGATACAGTAGACGAGCTGCCACTCCCCGGCCAGGCGACCCTAGCCTACCTCACCATAACTCAGTAAAGTAGCCACAACTCTCATCGCCTATTTCTGGGCCACCTCACCGTGATCCAGTATACTAGCCACCGCTTCGTGGCTGACCGAAGCTACCCTACGTCACAATGATCCAGTACCGAAGCCACCACTCACCCGCTTATTCTAGCCTACCTCACTGTGACCCAGTGCAGTAACTCCCCGCAAAGCTGACCACAGCCTATGAAAATCTTACCTAACATCCCCAGAAGTATATGATCATAATGGAAATGTACCATTATTTTTGTGGTCTGCTGGTGTGAGAACGCATGAAGTGGCCACGTATAAGGGATATTTGGCAGTGGGGCGAAGTATTACAGCAGATTTCTAATTTCTTTCACTGGAAACATGAAGCTTCAAAAGGATCCGGTGGTCTGTTAATGTTTGTATGTTGGAAATCTAAAAGAGTTAAAAAAAGTTTTTCAAATGAGCTAAACCGCCAATTAACCAAAACCATGTTAACTGTAATAATGTGAATGGCGGGTTACACATTCCAGGATGAATAATCATTAGCTGTCATATGAGTGAACAGTAATATACTTCGAAGTGTCTGTCTACAGAGTTCATAGGTTTTCTACATTTTCTAGCTGTGCTAATTATACTAAGTACACCTAACTCTAGTTCATCACTCACTCTACATTGGTTACAACCATTAATCTCCAAATGTTACTCATACCTGGCTAGAATTAAGAACTTTGTTTATACAAAAATCATTCAACTCCAGAGCCGGGAGCACGAAGCCAGCTGGCAGCTACCGAGCCGGCGACCTGACACCTGTGGCCACATATCCTCACCTTTCCACCACCACAAGACTTATGTCAGCAAATTGGGTTTTACCCCGAGTATCTCATTGACCAGTACCTTACCTCTTCTCTAGTCTCCTGAAGTCTCCTCCACCACTACACTTCCCGGAACCCTCAACACGATATTGTCACTCACCACAACAACCCAGGAAATGAACGTATGAACCAGAAACATAGTAATCTTCGGTTTCGGAATGACCGCGCTCGTGTGGCATCTCGAAGCAGAAGCGGGGCTTTATTGTATGGCAAGGCGTTGTCTCAATCCAATGAAATGACTTGCATGGCCTTTTATCGTTTTGTAACATTCATTTTTGACTATACACTTACTAATACTCTATGTACTCGTGATACATGCGTGTGTTACTAAACGTTTATGTAGGAAAATTTCTTTTGCTCTATAATAAAGTATATATTTTGAATGTCAGTCCGTCCAAGTCAGAGTCAATGTAACAATTCGGATTGAGACGTCGTCCACGTTTATAATACATTCCGACTCTTCTGACGTCAGTCAATTTCTAAACAATGTTTTACTTGTTCGTCTTTTTACGATAAACCACGACTGAGACAAAATGTGATCTTAAGAATACATTTTGTCCTCGACGATGGAAATATATTTTTATCGCGATTATAGATAGTACATTTCTGAGGACGGCCATACCCAGGACCACTAACCTATATCACCATTTACCACACTCGACATAGAAAATGGAATTTCGCCGATGGTTTTCAATGACCCCATATGTATTTATAGTACTTCCCTAACGTGTAATAATAATAAATGGACACAGAATCAACAGAAGTGTGTCAACAGACCAGACTAAAACATGAGCAATATGCTCGTCCTGCTTTTAATGTGGTATTTCCCAGAACAACCTTTGTCGACGAGAATTTCCAAGACACGTATGCGAACTGTTGTGATCGATTTATTTTTTCTACGGTGGCCGAGGCAGCAGGGGCACCTGAATGCCCTAATCAAGGCATCTTGTTAACAAGTATATATATATATGTACGTACGTCTTGACGTACGACAGTGCACTACGACGGCTTGTTCTCTGAGAAACGTAAGGTATTCCCTCCTTGTTAAACAAGAACGACTGTAACATCAGAGCCGCTTTTTCCAATGATGTCTCACCAGCTGACATACGTCAGCATCTCACAGCCTGGCGCGTGTTGGTCCGTTTCCTGCTGACACAGGACGTCAGCGCACTCCAAGACTGACAATGAAGCCCGACACATGCCGGCGATTCACTCCCTGACAGCTAGGTGTCACCCACCACCACCCCCTGCAGTGGCTCTCTCCTTGGGAGACTACGGCAACTCGCTCCCTAACACAAAACCTCCCGACTAATACCTTAAGCTCATATCACTCCCTAAAAGCTAAATATAATCGCCAGTCATGGACCAAAAATATATAATTCCCAAAGTGAAGCTTATTTTGATGACCTGTGAAGCTCGATAGAGCTGCCAAATATCGTTTGGCATTGTTCAGCATAAACTCTAGAGTAAGGCTTTACTTTGATTGCCTCTGTTGCCCTCAACAGCAAAATGAAATTGTCTGGCGAAGCCAGAGTAAAGTCACCAACATGCAGCTTTTCTTTGATGACCCATGTAGCACGCACAAGTGTTAGCCAGAGGAAATTTCCTCAAATAAAACTTTAATTCGACGACTCACATATGTGTCCCACAAAACCTATATAAAACAGTCTACCGTTAGCCTAAATAAAAGACTGAATGTAAAGCTTTACTTTGACGACCCATAAACCATGCAAGTGGAAAATAGTCGTCTGGCATAAGCTATAACAAATGTCCTAAAGGGACGCTTTAGTTTGGCGTCGTTGGTTCATTCCTATACAATCTACTTCGACTAATTCGTTTATACATACATTGCGGCTTCCTGCCTTACACACTACAAATGTGAAAAGAAAGCGTTACTCACTCTCGACTGACGTCGGTGGCTCAGTCTGTGATACACGTCGGTAGCTTACTTGAACACACGTTACTTCGACGAACTCAAAAACTTAGCTCACTCTCCAACAGTCATCGATGAGCTTCGTCTCTAACACACGTGTGTCGGTAGCTCACTTCATGGCAAACCAAATTGGATTCTCTCTCTCTCTGACACGCAACGGTATGGCTTCCTACTTGACACACTAAAAACACTGTTCACTCCCTGATGGACGTCGGTGGCCTCGTGTCTGATACACATCGGTAGCTCACTGCCAGATACACTACATGGCCTAACTCCGTTACGATTACTTCCTGCCTGACACACACTCTTCAGAGGCAAAAACACGTCGGTGGTTTTGTCTGTAACATACGTGGGTAGTTCACACCATGACACAATACACGACTAACTCCCTGATGCACAAGACTGGCTTCCTACATCACACTACTACAGTGGCGACAACACAAAACCGCTGCTCACTTCCTAACAAACTACCGTGGCAAAGAATGGCTGCTCACACTGACAGATTCTCTGGCTCTTTCTCTAGCACATGTTGGGACCTCACTCTAGGACACACTGTTCCCACTAACTCCCTGGCACACAAGGGCGGCTTCCTATCTGACGGTGGAGGAACGCTACTCACTCCCTGACAGAAGTCAGCGGCTTCGATTCGACCACATGTCGTGGGCTCATGCCCCGATGTACGATAGTTTACCACGGCGGTCTGTTGTTCTCTGGCACACGACGAGAGGTTCTCTCCCCCCCCCCCCCTTCAACAATGACAAACAACAACGCCCGACATATCTGACATATCGTCCTCTAAAATCAAAGCCGTTCAGTTTCAAATGACGATCTCACCAACTGACATGGGTCTGCACCTCATATCCTGGCGCGTTGGCACGTCCCTTCCTAATACACGGCGGCGGATCACTCCAAGACAGGCGAAGACCCATGACACATAACGAGCGAGTCATTCGCTAACACGCAACAGTCTTACTGCCACGCGCCGGGTTTAATGTCTCTCTCTCTCTCTCTCCCCCTCCCTAGGGTGCTATGGCAGCTCACTCTCCGACACAAAATTATGGCCTCCCGGCTAACAATACCATGAGAGTATAGCGCTCCATGAGGAACCAAATGCTCCCTATCTTGACAAAAGTCACAGGGGGGATCCCAGTCTGCCACATACCGTCATGTCAATCATTTATGTCGATGGTTCACGCCTCGACTCGACGAAGGCTTACCCCCCTGTGAAACTTACACGTGAAGGAGGTACCACCCTCTGACTCGACGAAGGTTTACCCCACTATCAAGCTTACAAGTGAAGGAGGTACCACCCTCCTTGAATCGACGAAGGTTTACCCCACTATCAAACTTACACGTGAAGGAGGTACCACCCTCCTTGACTCGACGAAGGTTTACCCCCTATCAAACTTACACGTGGAAGGAGGTACCATCCTCCTTGTGGCAAGACACTTGAGTGCTGTTATGACGGCTTCCTCTCTCCTTCTTGCAAGGTCAGCGGGCGACTGAGGGTGACGTGGTCCTCGACTAAGGGTGACGTGGTCCTCGACTGAGGGTGACGTGGTCCTCGACAGTGGTCCGAAGATCATATCCAACCCGTTGTTTGACTGGAAGTCTGGAAATGAATTGTGTCTTAATTTCCATTTCAGCTTGAATACATTAAGGCATATTTTTCTATTAAGCTGACTTACGACATGTTGTATATAACATATACCAGTGTGCAAGATAGATGTAAGGTCATGGGTACATTATAGGCTAATCTATTATCATCCATCTTTAAATATATGCTAAAAATAGGTGACAACTGCGAGGACAAAAACCTCTCACTAACAATGTTATCCTTACAATTCTTGATCTGTGAAACGTTAGGGTAAACAAGATGCAATTGTATGTTATCATTTACCAGTAAAAGGAGCTTCAAAAACTAGTCTCTTATTGTTTGTATACTGCAAATACAAAAGGTAGGTAGTTATTATTCCCACTTTGAGCTAAACTGGTAATTAGGGAAAACAACCATATAACTGTAATAACCTATTTGGCGGAGTCAGACGTTTCATAAGACTGTGAACAATTAAAAGCTGTTGCCTGAACGAATCGTAATATTAACCAAAGTTTCAGACGAAGTACTTTAATCTACATTTTTCTTGCTGTAGGAACTACAGAGTTGTCCACACTTCCACCATGTTCACCTACAGTTGACCAGTCATTCACCAGTGGTTACAGCCAATGGTCTCCCATGACTCATTAACCTGGCTATAAATAAAACCTCTTTTTTATGGAGCAATCAACTCCAAGTGGAGACCACGAAGCCGGCAGACTACGTATGTTGTTTGTTGGTATTTACGGCCATCGACCTTTGAGGAAGGTCATTAGGACCTGTAATCCTATCTAGTATGTGATTTAAGTCACACCTAAATACCTATTTCAATAAAAAATAGAAAAAAATAGAGAAATTATAATCATATGATAAAGATGAACTGTAATTAGAAATAATGGGAAAAAAAGATTTTGTGGGTATTGAGCCAACGTGGCAGCAAACAGCCCAGTCGGCACAGCAGCCACAGTTGCAGTTTACCCAAGAGTGCGAAGTAATAGGACAGACGAAAGATACTCCTCCACCACGTCAAGCACATAGATGAGGATTATTCATTTGGAGGACCGCCAGCTCAACCCCATGGCGCAGCTGCCCCGGAAAATAACCACCACGTCCCCTCAAGGCCGACCGTTTAATGTGTCGACATGTCCACCTACCATGCGACCAGCCCAAGTAGTAGGAGGAGCCTCACACCAAAGCCAAACCCTCCACAGAGAACCACCAACGAACCACCTTACGTC
Organism: Panulirus ornatus; assembly: GCF_036320965.1. Classification (NCBI taxonomy): domain Eukaryota; kingdom Metazoa; phylum Arthropoda; class Malacostraca; order Decapoda; family Palinuridae; genus Panulirus; species Panulirus ornatus. Next base: position 12,661,297 of record NC_092284.1, read on the forward strand.
ATCTGGATCAATTCTGTTTCTCTGAGAACGACCATCAATTTGTCAATATTACTCGAGTTGCCCCAGAGTACACTGACAATGTTAAATCAGATTTTTTCTTGTACTAATCTAGTAAGTATATCTGGCTATGACGAGGATAAATCAATTGCCGAGATATTGCCAGTCCGGTGATCTACACGAGTTCCACTATCATCGTTCAGAAGAGTGAGGTTGGCATTGATTATATAATCAACCATTTGTTCCTCCCTGGCGTCTGCCCGGATACTTCCCCACTGATAATGATGAATATTGAAGTCCCCTAAAACTACTTTACGGTTAGGTATTGATTAACAAGCCAATTTGACTCATCATTATCAAGTGCGTTTGAACTGGAGCAATATATCCAACATATGGCCAGGTATGTACCATTAAATTTCATTCTACATGCGCCAACGTCTAGGTTAGGTTTTAAAGTCACTCGCGTATGAGGCAAATTCTGGTGTACATAGATAGCTACCCCACGATTCTCGTCTCTTCTATACGAGTGTTAACTATCTACAACAGAACAATCTTCGGCTGTGCCGTGTAGAAGTGTCTCTTGTAAACAAATCACGGCTGGCCTATACAGTGCAAGCAACATTTGTAATTGTGCTTGCTTTTGCCTAAGGCCTATACACTACAATTCCAATGTATTATACTGAACGTGTTGGCATATGAGTTATTTAACCGACCAGGTTTCTTAGCCCGTTTATGTCGAGACTTGAGCGAGTCCCGAGGCGACCATACATGGTCCCTAGATGTGGATTATCTGGCATCCACTAAGTTTATGTCCTCCAACGAAGAAGACCTGTGAACCACAGGCCTCCTAGTTGGAGATACCGGAACAATGACGACACGTAATTTTATTCCAAGTTTAGTCATGGTTTGAATATGAGTTAGTTTTGTTCTTTTACCTTCCTGTAGGACGGAATGAGGATGTGGTATTGGCATAGGATTTGTTCTGGACTGTGGTTGGAGGATTAGGTGTAGGTGTAGGGTTGAATGGAGCTGGATATTTGGAACTGACGATCGGGGTGTCACAAGGAGTGTGTCGAGATTGTTCGCATAACCGGATTACATTTCAAAGCAGACGCGTAGGATTCATTATGTTTAGAGGTTTCACGAGACTCCTTAACCCTACTCCTACCCTCATCATGAGACGTTATTTTGTGTCTTGACTGCACAGACAGCCTTCTCAAACTGGAACCGGGGACAGGCCCGGTCCCAACTTGGGTGGTTGCCATCGCAGTTAACACACAACATCCTATTAGCCATACAATCCTCAGCGGTATGACCCTACTTAGCACACTTCCCTCCCACATTTGGCAGAAAGAGTGCAACGCTTTAAGAGGCGGCCAAATTCCTGGCATTTAAAGCAACGTAAGGGATTCGGAATGAACTTGACATCACATGTAACCAATAGAGATATTGTCCGGTAGCCGAGCTCTCCCGCAGGTTAGGTTAATCAGGGGAGTTCTACGCCGTTGGCCATTGATAACTTTGGTGATGAGCCAGGCAGCGATAACGTCCTCGTTTGTTAGTTCCTTCACAATGTCGTCCTCTGACATATCCATGACATCAGTGCAGTGGATGACTCCCCTGCATGAATTCATGGCAACGGGTATCGAGACCACGTCATGAATATGGAACTTCAACGTAAGTAGTTCCGCCACCGGTTTCGTCGACTAACCAGTTTCCTGATCGTTTCAACATGCCAAGACCATCCATCAAAAACCCTCCTGATTAGGAATGGATTGAAGAAGGCAAGAGTCGTTGCTGTGGTCGTATGGGCCAACACAAATTCAGCGTTTCTTCTTTTTCATGGATGGTCCGTCACCACTACCCCCTACGGGGGCATTGGATGGCTGACCTAGGTCCATCCTAAAGGAGCCTAACCTCAAAATCTGGAATGCCAAACCACCCCAGTGGAAAAAAAAAACTAACTATCCCGAAAAAGAAAAAGATCTGGCAATTGTTTTATGCAGAAAAGTTTCAAGGCGGAGCCGGTCACACGAAAGCCAAGCGGAGTTCTCCTGCGGACACCCGTCAATGAAAGATCGATTTTGCATAGAACAACCTTATAAAAGATATTGATGAACAATAACTTTCAAAAAAAACCTTGAAAACTAAGTAAGGGTAGTGACAACGCAGGGAGGAATAGCTACAACCTACCTCTGAAAGAAGGGCCACAGCTCCGTACAGGTCAGTAGCTTGTACGAGACTGTGGTCGGAACAGGTACGACTGCACATTGCCCTGCGCAATGTCACTGCGCATGTAGTTATGGCTACCACAGCTAGGGAGCAGTGGTGGCTTGCCTGACTGGCGTTTCTCAGTATGTTTATCCTGATCCCAGCCCTGAACATACGGACAAATAGCAAAATATTGCATTTAATTTTTAAAAATCACTTCCTTTGTAAACACTACACCGAGTGAAAAACACCTCTATAAAGACTACAGTTAAAAAACGAACGTATTTGGCCACCGGAAGCAGCACTTCACATATAATCAACATTAGTAAACATAAATCAAATTTAGATATATGTAAATAATCCGAAGAAAGTAGTGAAGGGTAACTGAAGATAGAAAGGCTGAAAGTAGAGAGCTAATCATGGCATTCTAAACGAAACCAAAATGGCATCCTAGGTAAGAGCTGTGTAATCCTTCCTACGTACTGATACGCGGAATAAAAGCTCATGGAAGTCCCACTTGTCAAGGAAAAATACACAGAAACATTGCCATAGTGCTAAGCAAAGTCTGACTTGCCGAAAAGATGAGTAGACGCTACGACATCAGGCAACACAGACTTGAAATACAGAGCGTAAGAACACGTCCTCCCTGGCCAGCCGACCCTTGCCTAACTCAACGCGATCCAGTAGACGAGCTGCCACTCCCTTGCCAACCGACCCTTGCCTACCTCAACTCGATCCAGTAGACGAGCTGCCACACCCTGGCCAGCCGACCCTAGCCTACCTCAACGCGATGCACTAGACTAGCTGCCACTCCCAGGCCAGCCGACCCTAGACTACCTCACCGCGATCCAGTAGAGAAGCTGCCACTCCCTGGCCAGCCGACCCTTGCCTACCTCACTGCGATCCAGTAGACGAGCTGTCGCTCCCTGGCCAACCGATCCTTACCTACCTGAAAGCGATCCAGTAGACAAGCTACCGCTCCCTGGCCAGCCAACCCTAGCCTACCTAAACGCGATCCAGTAGACGAGGTGCCACACCCTGCCCCGCCAACCCTAGCCTACCTCAACGCGATCCAGTAGACAAGCTGCCACTCCCTGGCCAGCCGACCCTTGCCTACCTCACCGCGATCCAGTAGACGAGCTGCCACTCCCTGGCCAGCCGACACTAGCCTACCTCACCATAACTCAGTAAAGTAGCCACAACTCTCATCGCCCATTTCTGGGCCACCTCACCGTGATCCTGTATACTAGTCACCGCTTCGCGGCTGACCGAAGCTACCTTACGTCGCCATGATCCAGTACAGAAGCCACCACTCACCCGCTTATTCTAGCCTACCTCACTGTGACCCAGTGCAGTAGCTGCCCGCAAAGCCGACCAGTGCAGTAGCTGCCCGCAAAGCCGACCACAGCCTATGAAAATCTTACCTAACATCCCCAGAAGTAAATGATCATAGTGGAAATATACCATTATTTTTGTGGTCTGCTGGTGTGAGAACGCATGAAGTGGCCATGTATAAGCATTATTTGGCAGTGGGGCGAACTCTTACAGCCGATTTATAATTTCTTTCCCTGGAAACATGAAGCTTCAAAAGGACCCGGTGGCCTGTTACTGTTTGTATGTTGGGAATCTCAAAGGAAAAAAAAAAGTTTTTCAAATGAGCTAAACCGCCAATTTACCAAAACCATGTTAACTGTAATAATGTGAATGGCGGGTTACACATTCCGGGATGAATAATCATAAGCCGTCATCTGACTGAATAGTAATATACTTCGAAGTGTCTGTCTACAGAGTTCTTAGGTTTTCTACATTTTCTAGCTGTGCTAATTATACTAAGTACACCTAACTCTGGTTCACCACTCACTCTACATTGGTTACAACCATTAATCTCCAAATGTTACTCATACCTGGCTAGAAATAAGACCTTCGTTTATGCAAACATCATTCCACTCCGAGCCGGGAGCACGAAGCCAGCTGGCAGCTACCGAGCCGGCGACCTGACGCCTGTGGCCACATATCCTCACCTTTCCACCACCACAAGACTTATGTCAGCAAATTGGGTTTTACCCTGAGTATCTCAGTGACCAGTACCTTACCTCTTCTCTAGTCTCCTGAAGTCTCCTCCACCACTACACTTCCCGGAACCCTCAACGCGATATTGTCACTCACCACAACAACCCAGGAAATGAACGTATGAACCAGAAACATAGTAATCTTCGGTTTCGGAATGACCGCGCTCGTGTGGCATCTCGAAGCAGAAGCGGGGCTTTATTGTATGGCAAGGCGTTGTCTCAATCCAATGAAATGACTTGCATGGCCTTTTATCGTTTTGTAACATTCATTTTTGACTATACACTTACTAATATTCCATGTACTCGTGCTACATGCGTGTGTTACTAAAAGTTTATGTAGGAAAATTTCTTTTGCTCTATAATAAAGTATATATTTTGAATGTCAGTCTGACCAAGTCAGAGTCAATGTAACAATTCGGATTCAGACGTCGTCCACGTTTATGATATATTCCGACTCTTCTGACGTCAGTCAATTTCTAAACAATGTTTTACTTGTTTGTTTTTTTACGGTAAACCACGACTGAGACGAAATTTGTCCTCGACGATGGAAATATATATTTATCGCGATTATAGATAGTACATCTCCGAGGACGGCCATAAACAGGACTACCAACCTATATCACCATTTACCACACTCACCATAGAAAATGGAATTTCGCCGATGGTTTCCAATGACCCCATATGTATTTATAGTACTTCCCTAACGTGTAATAATAAATGGACACAGCATGAACAGAAGTGTGTCAACAGACCGGACTAAAACATGAGCAATATGCTCGGCCTGCTTTTAATGTGGTATTTCCCAAAACAACCTTTGTCGACGGGAATTTCCAAGACAAGTATGTGAACTGTTTTGGTCGATTCATTTTTCATACGATGTCCGAGGCAGCAGGGGCACCTGAATGCCCTAATCAAGGCATCTTGTTAACGAGTATATATATATATATATATATATATATATATATATATATATATATATATATATATATATATATACACGTACACACAACAAAAAACTATCGCGCAGAGGGGGTCTGAAGACGTCTGTAATGATCACTGACCTACCTCTTCTACCATGCCGGTAGGGTTGGTATACGTGCCTGGAAGGCACAGGTTTCCAGAGTCCTATGCTAGACCCATGTAAGTTACGTGCCACAAGAGCGGCATTATATAATCAACAATAAAATTACATCATACAAGGCAGTACGAACCCCTACTTTTGAATTGGTGTGTGCAATATAGCTGTGAGACACACACAGCTATATCCGGCAACCCCCGCATGTGGCAGCTGCAGCATACCTCAATGTGATGCGAGGTAAACACAATAGCTTCATATTGTATAGGTGTAATTTGGGAAGAATATGTTTTACTATTGATATTGTATTATTTTATAGCACTTCTGGGTTCGTGGCAGTCCATAAAGGTTATCTTACACCGCCATTTCGTGTCCATGCAGGAAATGTAAGGAGACATGCGATATGCTTTTGAAACAATGAAACAGCTCGGGTATAGTTCACTGCGAGTCAATGTCGAAAGGTTGTTTTTGTGGTATATCTAATTTTACCATGGAGACCTCACAAGCGACACATGAAGCTATTCTACAGCTTCATAATGAGGGCTAGAGTGACTCTGAAATTAGGAGAAGTCTTGGTATTCACCGGTCAACCGTAGCACGATGATATTCGCAGACAGGCAGAGTTGGGCAACACAGACAACAGGCATCGGCGTAGGCGCCCACGTTGCACAAACCCGGAAGATGATCAGGTAATGATGTTGCATATATAGGTATACTGGACCACTTGATGTTATGTAAACAACCACATCATATGTTATATTTGCAATATGTCATCCTTTCCCTAGGCCATAGCAGCTGTCATTGCTGCTGCCCCCTTCACGCCCGCTAGCAAAATTCGGGATACTCTTGGTCTGCAGTGCACCACTCAAACTGTCCGAAACAGACATCACTCTGATGGGCTACGTGGTCGCATACCAGCAACAAAACCTATGTTAAGTGAGGCAAACGTAACGAGCTCCATCCTGCAAGCCGAACCTATACTCACCGCGATCCGCAACAAGCTCAGCTGCCGGAATAGCGTGACCTAGCGACCAACCACGATCTAGTGGACAAGCGCCATCTCCGGCCAGCACCTTACCTACCTCACCGAAATCCTGTAGACAAGCTGCCGCTCCTGGCCAGCCGACCCTTGCTACCTCAACGCGATCCAGTAGACGAGCTGCCACCCCTGCCAGCAGACAAGCTGCCACTCCCTGGCCAGCCGACCCTAGCCTACCTCACCGCGATCCAGCAGACAAGCTGCCGCTGCCTGGCCAGCTGACCTTAGCCTACCTCACCGAGATCCAGTAGACAAGCTGCCGCTCCCTGGCCAGCCGACCCTAGCCTACCATACCGCGATCTAGTAGACAAGCTGCCACTCCCTGGCCAGCCGACCTTACCATACCTCACCGAAATCCAGTAGACAAGCTGCCGCTCCCTGGCCAGCCGACCCTTGCTACCTCAACTCGATCCAGTAGACGAGCTGCCACTCCCTGCCCAGCCGACAAGCTGCCGCTCCCTGGCCAGCCGACCCTAGCCTACCTCACCGCGATCCAGTAGACAAGCTGCCGCCCCCTGGCCAGGCGACCCTTACCTACCTCACCGCGATCCATTAGACAAGCTGCCGCTCCCTGGCCAGCCGACCCTAGCCTACCTCAATATATTCTAATAGATGAGCTGCCACTCACTGGCCAGCCGACCCAAGCCTACCTCAATATAATCCAGTAGACGAGCTGCCACTCCCTGGCAGCCGACCATAGCCTACCTCAACGCAATCCAGTAAACAAGCTGCCACTCCCTGGCCAGCCGACTCTAGCCTACCTCAATATAATCCAGTAGACGAGCTGCCACTCCCCGTCCAGCCGACCCTTGCCTACCTCACCGCGATCCAGTAGACAAGCTGGCGCTCCCTGGCCAGCCGACCCTAGCATACCTCACCGCGATCCAGTAGACAAGCTGCCGCTCCCTGGCCAGCCGACCCTAGCCTACCTTAGAGCGATCTAGTAGAAAAGCTGCCGCTCCCTGGCCAGCCGACCTTACCATACCTCACCGAGATCCAGTAGACAAGCTGCCGCTCCCTGGCCAGCTGACCCTTGCCTACCTCAACTCGATCCAGTAGACGAGCTGCCACTCCCTGCCCAGCCGACAAGCTGCCGCTCCCTGGCCAGCCGACCCTAGCCTACCTCACCGCGATCCAGTAGACAAGCTGCCGCTCCCTGGCCAGGCGACCCTTACCTACCTCACCGCGATCCATTAGACAAGCTGCCGCTCCCTGGCCAGCCGACCCTAGCCTACCTCAATATATTCCAATAGATGAGCTGCCACTCACTGGCCAGCCGACCCTAGCCTACCTCAATATAATCCAGTAGACGAGCTGCCACTCCCTGGCAGCCGACCCTAGCCTACCTCAACGCAATCCAGTAGACAAGCTGCTGCTCCCTGGCCAGCCGATCCTAGCCTACCTCACCGCGATCCAGTAGACGAGCTGCCACTCCCCGGCCAGCCGACACTAGCCTACCTCACCATAACTCAGTAAAGTAGCCACAACTCTCATCGCCCATTTCTGGGCCACCTCACCGTGGTCCAGTATACTAGCCACCGCTTCACGGCTGACCGAAGCTACCCTACGTCACCATGATCCAGTACAGAAGCCACCACTCATCCACTTATTCTAGCCTACCTCACTGTGACCCAGTGCAGTAGCTCCCCGCAAAGCCGACCACAGCCTATGAAAATCTTACCTAACATCCCCAGAAGTACATGATCATAATGGAAATTATATTTCTTTTTTTTTATTATACTTTGTCGCTGTCTCCCGCGTTTGCGAGGTATCGCAAGGAAACAGACGAAAGAAATGGCCCAACCCCCCCCCATACACATGTATATACATACGTCCACACACGCAAATATACATACCTACACAGCTTTCCATGGTTTACCCCAGACGCTTCACATGCCTTGATTCAATCCACTGACAGCACGTCAACCCCGGTATACCACATCGCTCCAATTCACTCTATTCCTTGCCCTCCTTTCACCCTCCTGCATGTTCAGGCCCCGATCACACAAAATCTTTTTCACTCCATCTTTCCACCTCCAATTTGGTCTCTCTCTTCTCCTCGTTCCCTTCACCTCCGACACATATATCCTCTTGGTCAATCTTTCCTCACTCATTCTCTCCATGTGCCCAAACCACTTCAAAACACCCTCTTCTACTCTCTGAACCACGCTCTTTTTATTTCCACACATCTCTCTTACCCTTACGTTACTCACTCGATCAAACCACCTCACACCACATATTGTCCTCAAACATCTCATTTCCAGCACATCCATCCTCCTGCGCACAACTCTATCCATAGCCCACGCCTCGCAACCATACAACATTGTTGGAACCACTATTCCTTCAAACATACCCATTTTTGCTTTCCGAGATAATGTTCTCGACTTCCACACATTCTTCAAGGCCCCCAGAATTTTCGCCCCCTCCCCCACCCTATGATCCACTTCCGCTTCCATGGTTCCATCCGCTGCCAGATCCACTCCCAGATATCTAAAACACTTCACTTCCTCCAGTTTTTCTCCATTCAAACTCACCTCCCAATTGACTTGACCCTCAACCCTACTGTACCTAATAACCTTGCTCTTATTCACATTTACTCTTAACTTTCTTCTTCCACACACTTTACCAAACTCAGTCACCAGCTTCTGCAGTTTCTCACATGAATCAGCCACCAGCGCTGTATCATCAGCGAACAACAACTGACTCACTTCCCAAGCTCTCTCATCCCCAACAGACTTCATACTTGCCCCTCTTTCCAAAACTCTTGCATTTACCTCCCTAACAACCCCATCCATAAACAAATTAAACAACCATGGAGACATCACACACCCCTGCCGCAAACCTACATTCACTGAGAACCAATCACTTTCCTCTCTTCCTACACGTACACATGCCTTACATCCTCGATAAAAACTTTTCACTGCTTCTAACAACTTTCCTCCCACACTATATATTCTTAATACCTTCCACAGAGCATCTCTATTAACTCTGTCATATGCCTTCTCCAGATCCATAAATGCTACATACAAATCCATTTGCTTTTCTAAGTATTTCTCACATACATTCTTCAAAGCAAACACCTGATCCACACATCCTCTACCACTTCTGAAACCACACTGCTCTTCCCCGATCTGATGCTCTGTACATGCCTTCACCCTCTCAATCAATACCCTCCCATATAATTTACCAGGAATACTCAATAAACTTATACCTCTGTAATTTGAGCACTCACTCTTATCCCCTTTGCCTTTGTACAATGGCACTATGCACGCATTCCGCCAATCCTCAGGCACCTCACCATGAGTCATACATACATTAAATAACCTTACCAACCAGTCCACAATACAGTCACCCCCTTTTTTAATAAATTCCACTGCAATACCATCCAAACCTGCTGCCTTGCCGGCTTTCATCTTCCGCAAAGCTTTCACTACCTCTTCTCTGTTTACCAAATCATTTTCCCTAACCCTCTCACTTTGCACACCACCTCGACCAAAACACCCTATATCTGCCACTCTATCATCAAACACATTCAACAAACCTTCAAAATACTCACTCCATCTCCTTCTCACATCACCACTACTTGTTATCACCTCCCCATTTGCGCCCTTCACTGAAGTTCCCATTTGCTCCCTTGTCTTACGCACTTTATTTACCTCCTTCCAGAACATCTTTTTATTCTCTCTAAAATTTAATGATACTCTCTCACCCCAACTCTCATTTGCCCTTTTTTTCACCTCTTGCACCTTTCTCTTGACCTCCTGTCTCTTTCTTTTATACATCTCCCACTCAATTGCATTTTTTCCCTGCAAAAATCGTCCAAATGCCTCTCTCTTCTCTTTCACTAATACTCTTACTTCTTCATCCCACCACTCACTACCCTTTCTAATCAACCCACCTCCCACTCTTCTCATGCCACAAGCATCTTTTGCGCAATCCATCACTGATTCCCTAAATACATCCCATTCCTCCCCCACTCCCCTTACTTCCATTGTTCTCACCTTTTTCCATTCTGTACTCAGTCTCTCCTGGTACTTCCTCACACAGGTCTCCTTCCCAAGCTCACTTACTCTCACCACCCTCTTCACCCCAACATTCACTCTTCTTTTCTGAAAACCCATACAAATCTTCACCTTAGCCTCCACAAGATAATGATCAGACATCCCTCCAGTTGCACCTCTCAGCACATTAACATCCAAAAGTCTCTCTTTCGCACGCCTGTCAATTAACACGTAATCCAATAACGCTCTCTGGCCATCTCTCCTACTTACATAAGTATACTTATGTATATCTCGCTTTTTAAACCAGGTATTCCCAATCATCAGTCCTTTTTCAGCACATAAATCTACAAGCTCTTCACCATCTCCATTTACAACACTGAACACCCCATGTATACCAATTATTCCCTCAACTGCCACATTACTCACCTTTGCATTCAAATCACCCATCACTATAACCCGGTCTCGTGCATCAAAACCACTAACACACTCATTCAGCTGCTCCCAAAACACTTGCCTCTCATGATCTTTCTTCTCATGCCCAGGTGCATATGCACCAATAATCACCCACCTCTCTCCATCAACTTTCAGTTTTACCCATATTCATCGAGAATTTACTTTCTTACATTCTATCACATACTCCCACAACTCCTGTTTCAGGAGTATTGCTACTCCTTCCCTTGCTCTTGTCCTCTCACTAACCCCTGACTTTACTCCCCAGACATTCCCAAACCACTCTTCCCCTTTACCCTTGAGCTTCGTTTCACTCAAAGCCAAAACATCCAGGTTCCTTTCCTCAAACATACTACCTATCTCTTCTTTTTTCACATCTTGGTTACATCCACACACATTTAGGCACCCCACTCTGAGCCTTCGAGGAGGATGAGCACTCCCCGCGTGACTCCTTCTTCTGTTTCCCATTTTAGAAAGTTAATACAAGGAGGGGAAGATTTCTGGCCCCCCGCTCCCGTCCCCTCTAGTCGCTTTCTACGACACGCGAGGAATACGTGGGAAGTATTCTTTCACCCCTATCCCCAGGGATAATATACATATATATATATATACATATACACATACACACACATACACATACATACGCACATATACACACACACACACACATACATATATATACATATGAAAAATGTAAGAAACAATTTAGAAAACTGAAACTTCTAGCTTGAAATGAATGAAAAAAATGAATGTCACATAATGGTTCAACCTCTGGCTATGGAAAAAGGAAATGTATAATTTATTTACACAAACGTCAATAGCAGTTCTCATCAATTTAACCACTGTATCAATAAGCTTCAATGTCTAAGCTACATTTTTCTCCAATTTCACTATTTTCTTGTCAAAACACCATGTATGAAAACATAATGGAAATGTACCATTATTTTTGTGGTCTGCTGCTGTGATAACGCATGAAGTGGCCACGTATAAGGGATATTTGGAAGTGGGGCGAACTCTTACAGCAGATTTCTAATTTCTTTCCCTGGAAACGTGAAGCTTAAAAAAGGACCCGGTGGTCTGTTACTGTTTGTATGTTGGACATCCAAAAGAAAAAAAAAAAGTTTTTCAAATGAGTTAAACCGCCAATTTACCAAAACCATGTTAACTGTAATAATGTGATTGGCGGGTTACACATTCCGGGATGAATAATCATAAGCTGTCATCTGAGTGAATAGTAATATACTACGAAGTGTCTGTCTACAGAGTTCATAGGTTTTCTACATTTTCTAGCTGTGCTAATTATACTAAGTACACCTAACTCTAGTTCACCACTCACTCTACATTGGTTACAACCATTAATCTCCAAATGTTACTCATACCTGGCTAGAAATAAGACCTTTGTTTATGCAAACATCATTCAACTCCGAGCCGGGAGCACGAAGCCAGCTGGCAGCTACCGAGCCGGCGACCTGACACCTGTGGCCACATATCCTCATCTTTCCACCACCACAAGACTTGTGTCAGCAAATTGGGTTTTACCCCGAGTATCTCAGTGACCAGTACCTTACCTCTTCTCTAGTCTCCTGAAGTCTCCTCCACCACTACACTTCCCGGAACCCTCAACGCGATATTGTCACTCACCACAACATCCCAGGAAATGAACGTATGAACCAGAAACATAGTAATCTTCGGTTTTGTGAATGACCGCGCTCCTCCGCCATCTCGAAGCAGAAGCGGGGCTTTACTGTATGGCAAGGCGTTGTCTCAATCCAATGAAATGACGTGCATGGCCTTTTATCGTTTTGTAACATTCATTTATGACTATACACTTACTAATATTCCATGTACTCGTGCTACATGCGTGTGTTACTAAAAGTTTATGTAGGAAAATTTCTTTTGCTCTATAATAAAGTATATATTTTGGATGTCAGTCCGACCAATTCAAAGTCAATGTAACAATTCGGATTCAGACGTCGTCCACGTTTATGATATATTCCGACTCTTCTGACGTCAGTCAATTTCTAAACAATGTTTTACTTGTTTGTTTTTTTACGGTAAACCACGACTGAGACAAAATGTGATCTTAAGAATAAATTTTGTCCTCGACGATGGAAATATATTTTTATCGCGATTATAGATAGTACATCTCCGAGGACGGCCATAGCCAGGACTACCAACCTATATCACCATTTACCACACTCACCATAGAATATGGAATTTCACCGATGGTTTCCAATGACCCCATATGTATTTATAGTACTTCCCTAACGTGTAATAATAAATGGACACAGCATCAACAGAAGTGTGTCAACAGACCAGACTAAAACATGAGCAATATGCTCGTCCTGCTTTTAATGTGGTATTTCCCAAAACAACCTTTGTCGACGGGAATTTCCAAGACAAGTATGCGAACTGTTGTGGTCTATTTATTTTTCATACGATGTTCGAGGCAGCAGGGGCACCTGAATGCCCTAATCAAGGCATCTTGTTAACGAGTATATATATATATATATATATATATATATATATGTACGTACGTCTTGACGTACGACAGTGCACTACGACTGCTTGTTGTCTGAGAAAATTAAGGTATTCCTTCCCTGTTAAACAAGAACGACTGTACCATCGGAGCCGCTTTTTCCAATGATGTCTCACCAGCTGACATACGTCAGCATCTCACAGCCTGGCGCGTGTTGGTCCGTGTCTTGCTGACACAGGACGTCAGCGCACTCCAAGACTGACAATGAAGCCCGACACATGCCGGCGATTCACTCCCTGACAGTAGGGTGTCAGCCACCACCATCCCCTGCAGTGGCTGTCTCCTTGGGGGACTACGGCAACTCGCTCCCTAACACATAACCTACCGACTAATACCTTAAGCTCATATCACTCCCTAAAAGCTAAATATAATCGCCAGTCATGTACCAAAAATATATAATTCCCAAAGTGAAGCTTATTTTGATGACCTGTGGAGCTCGATAGAACTGCCGAATATCGTTTGGCATTGTTCAGCATAAACTCAGTAAGGCTTTACTTTGATTACCTGTGTTGCCCTCAACAGCAAAATGAAATTGTCTGGCGAAGCCAGAGTAAAGTCACCAACGTGCAGCTTTTCTTTGATGACCCATGTAGCACGCACAAGTGTTAGCCAGAGGAAGCCATTTGAGGAAATTTCCTCAAATAAAACTTTAATTCGACGACTCACATATGTGTCCCATAAAACCTATATAAAACCGTCTACCGTTAGCCAAAATAAAAGACTGAATGTAAAGCTTTACTTTGACGACCCATAAACCATGCAAGTGGAAAATAGTCGTCTGGCATTAGCTATAACAAATGTCCTAAAGGGACGCTTTAGTGTGGCGTCGTTGGTTCATTCCTCGACAATCTACTTCGACTAATTCGTTTATACATACATTGCGGCTTCCTGCCTTACACACTACAAATGTGAAAAGAAAGCGTTACTCACTCTCGACAGGCGTCGGTGGTTCAGTTTGTGATACATGTCGTTAGCTTACTTGAACACACGTTACTTCGACGAACTCAAAAACTTTGCCTACTCTCCAACAGTCATCGATGAGCTTCGTCTCTAACACACGTGTGTCGGTAGCTCACTTCATGGCAAACCAAATTCGATCCTCTCTCTCTGACACGCAACGGTATGGCTTCTTACCTGACACACTAAAAACACTGCTCACTCCCTGATAGACGTCGGTGGCATCGTCTCTGATACACATCGGTAGCTCACTCCCAGATACACTACATTCCCTAACTCCGTTACGATTACTTCCTGCCTGACACACACGCCTTAGAGGCAAAAACACGTCGGTGGTTTTGTCTAACATACGTGGGTAGTTCACACCATGAAACAATACATGACTAACTCCCTGATGCAGAAGGCTGGCTTCCTACCTCACACTATTACAGTGGCGACAAAACAAAACCGCTGCTCACTTCCTAACAAACTCCCGTGGCAAAGAATGGCTGCTCACACTGACAGATTCTCTGGCTCTTTCTCTAGCACATGTTGGCACCTCACTCTAGGACACACTGTTCCCACTAACTCCCTGGTACACAAGGGCGGCTTCCTATCTAACGGTGGAGGAACGCTACTCACTCCCTGACAGAAGTCAGTGGTTTCGATTTGACCACACGTCGTGGGCTCATGCCCCGATGTACGATAGTTTACCACGGCGGTCTGTTGTTATCTGGCACACGACGAGAGGTTCTCTTCCTCAACCCCCCTCAACAATGATAAACAACAACACCCGACTCGTCCTCTAAAATCAAAGCCGTTCAATTTCAAACGACGATCTCACCAACTGACATGCGTCTGCACCTCATATCCTGGCGCATTGGCACGTCCCATCCTGATACACGGCGGCGGATCACTCCAAGACAGACGAAGACGCATGACACATAACGAGCGAGTCATTCGCTAACACGCAACAGTCTTACTGCATCGCGCCGGGTTTGATGTCTCTCTCTCTCCCTCCCTCCCTAGGGTGCTACGGCAACTCACTCTCCGACACAAGATCATGTTCTCCCGGCTAACAATACCATGAGAGTATAGCGCTCCCTGAGGAACCAAATGCTCCCAATCGTGACACAAGTCACAGGGAGGGTCCCAGTCTGCCACATACCGTCATGTCAATCATTTATGTCGGTGGTTGACGCCTCGACTCGACGAAGGTTTACCCCCCTATGAAACTTACACGTGAAGGAGGTACCACCCTCCTTGAATCCACGAAGGTTTACCCCCTATCAAACGTACACGTGAAGGAGGTACCACCCTCCTTGACTCGACGAAGGTTTACCCCTAATCAAACTCACACGTGAAGGAGGTACCACTCTCCTTGACTCGACGAAGGTTTACCCCTAATCAAACTCACACGTGAAGGAGGTACCACTCTCCTCGACTCGATGAAGATTTACCCCCTATCAAACTCGCACGTGGAGGTACCACCCTCCTTGACTCGACGAAGGTTTACCCCACTATCAAACTTACACGTGGAGGAGGTACCACACTCCTTGAGGCAAGACACTTGATTGCTCTCATGACGGCTTCCTCCCTCTCTCTTGCGACGTCAGCAGGCGACTGAGGGTGGTCCTCGTCGGTGGTCGGAGTGTCATCATATCCAACCCGTGGTTTGACTGGAATTCTGGAAATGAACGGTGTCTTAATTTTCCTTTCAGCTTGAACACATTAAGGCATATTTTTCTATTGATATTAAGTTAAATTAAGAAATATTATATGTAACATCTACCAATGTTTGTGTGTGGGTCATGATAGATCTGAAATTATGGGTACATTATAGTTTAATCTATTATCATCCATCTTTAAATATATGCTTCAAATTGGTGGCAACTGCAAGGACAAAAGCCTCTCGCTAGCAATGTTATCCTTACAATTCTTGATCTGTGAAATGTTAGGGTAAACAAGATGCAATTGTATGTCATCATTTACCAGTAAAAGGAGCTTCAAAAGCTGGTCTCTTAGTGTTTGTATACTGCAAATACAAAAGGTCATTATTCCCATGTTGAGCTCTACTGCTAATTAAGGCTAACAACCATATAACTGTAATAACCTATTTGGAGGGGTCAGACGTTCCAAAAGGCTGTGAGCAATTAAAAGCTGTTGCCTGAACGAATCGTAACATAAACCAAAGTTCCAGACGAATTGCTTTACTCTACATCTTTCTTGCAGTAGGAACTACAGAGTTGGCCACACTTCCACCATGTTCACCTATAGTTGACCAGTCATTCACCAGTGGTTACAGCCAATGGTCTCCCATGACTCATTAACCTGGCTATAAATAAAACCTCTTTTTCATGGAGCAATCAACTTTGGTGATGAGCCAGGCAGCGATAACGTCCTCGTTTGCTAGTTCCTTCATAATGTTGTCCTCTGACATATCCATGACATCAGTTCAGTAGATGACTCCCCTGCATGAATTTATGGCAACGGGTATCGAGACCACGTCATGAATATGGAACTTCGTCAACTTAAGTAGCTCCGCTACCTGTTTCATCGACTTATCAAATCACCACTAACCAGTTTCCTAATCGTTTCAACATGTCCAAACCAACCATCAATGACGTTTCTGATTAGGAAAAGACTGAGGGAAGCAAGAGTCGTTGCTCTGGTCGTATGGGTCAACACAAAATCAGCGTTTCTTCTTTTTTATGGAAGCGTCCGTTACCACTACCCCCTACGGGGGCAGTGGATGGCTTACCTATCTCCATCCTAAAGGGGCCTAACCTCAAAATCTGGAATGCCAAACCACCCCAGATGGTGGAAAAAAACTAACTATCCCGAAAAAAGAAAGATCGGGCAATTGTTTTATGCAGAAAAGTTTCAAGGCGGAGCCGGTCGCACAAAGGCCAAGCGGAGTTCTCTTGCGGACAACCGTCAATGAAAGATCGATTTTGCATAGAAGAACCTTATAAAAGATATTGATGAACAATAACTTTCAAAAAACTTACAAAACTAAGCAAGGGTAGCAACAACACAGGGAGGAATAGCTACAACCTAGCTCTGAAAGACCGGCAACAGCTCCGTACAGGTCAGTAGCTGGTACGAGACTGTGGTCGGAACAACTACGACTGCACATTGCCCTGCGCAATGTCACTGCGCATGTAGTTATGGCTACCACCGCTAGGGATCAGTGGTGGCTTGCCTGACTGGCGTTTCTCTGTATGTTTATCCTGATCCCAGCCCTGAGCATATGGACAAATAGCAAAATATTGCATTGATTTTTAAAAATCACTTTCTTTATAAACACTGCACCGAGTGAAAAACACCTCTATAAAGACTACAGTTAAAACACGAACGTACAAGGCTACCAGAAGCAGCACTTCACATATAATTAACACTAGTAAACATACATCAAATTTAGATATATGTAAATAATCCGAAGAAAGCAGTGAAGATAGAAAGGCTGAAAGTAGAGAGTTGATCATGGCATTCTAAACGAACCCAAAATGGCATCCTAGCTAGGAGCTGTGTAATCCTTCCTACGTATTGATACGCGGAATAAAAGCTCATGGAAGCCCCACTTGTCAAGGAAAAATGCACAGAAACATTGCCATAGTGGTAAGCAAAGTCTGACTTACCGAAAAGACGAGTAGACGCTACGACAGCAGGCAACACAGACTTTAAATACAGAGCGTAAGAACACGTCCGTCTTGGGAGACGATACAAATAAGACTGCAAATGGCGGCCGAGCTCAGCGATAAACACATACAAATAAGCGCAACTTAAAGACTTTGACATACTGATTTTTGTGATGCTGGCAGTAACGCCATCTGGAGGTCGATTAAGAACTATTAGAAAACGGAAAATATACACCTTAACTACCAAAGAAAACGGGAAACCTAAAGGTAATTGTAAGCTACTCAAATCTGCCATAATTTCTGCAAGGAATAAAGTCCTTTGTTCTACTTTTATGTGGTATAAATGTTATGTTTTGCTTTAGCAATGGGGAAAACTTAATATAAACTTGACGTTTTGTTAAATGACACAGAATTTTCTTCATGGCTCAAGAACATAATTTTCTTTTTTCGTTTTCCTTTCTTGAATTTGTACTGGTAATTTATTGTAATTTAGATTTCCCTAATACTCTTACATTTCACCTCATTCTTAAATATTGTGATAAAAGGAAACAATTGATCATGTGATATTCATTTAGTGCAAAACAGTATTGATTAGTATATATCAGAACACATTTTGTTCTCACCTTATGATAGACCGTATGTACATGTATATTTTCAATTGCTGAAAACGTATGGAAAACTTCTTGTATGAGAAATAAATACTGTTTATATAATAAGAGATGTAGTAAAGTATTTAGTCATCTTTGTATACTTCCTATAAAATATTCTTTTGTATCTCTGAAAAATGTTCAAGATTCTGTATTTCTTTTCTGTTATTACCCTTATTCCACTGAGAATTTGTATGCTTCTCACTGTTGGGAGCAAATAGATCTATCATTGTATCTACATTTCTTCTCAGCAAAATTTCTTAAACATTGGCACACAGTATCCCTCTTATAATCACTGTTTCAACATTATTTGCTTCCAATTCTTTCGTATAATATTTGCTTCCAATTTGCTTCCAATATTTCCTTCCAATCCTTTCGTATAACTTTTGTGTTTTTGGTACGGTAAGAGCAATGATTATCTATAGATATCTGTGGTACATGTATACAACTATACATAGTATCATTATCCTCAGTGGATGAAAGTAGAACTTATCTCTATACCATCAACTTCTACGATGGTCTAGTGACATTCATCCTCATTCATCATCCTAACCATTAAAATGTACCTCAGACATTTCAGTTAGAGAGGGTGTAATATCTATCAAGCTGAAGGTAGGAGAAGGCTGCAAGTGGCTAATGCAAACCAATGAACCAAGTGCTGCTGTAGTACGGTTTAGTATCTGAGCAGCAAGGTGTATACTTAACTGAACACTGCTGATATCATGGAAATAGGTTACAATTATGCCACACGATTTCCCCATTATGATATTCACTTGGATACTCCTATCACTATGAATTTGTCCTTCTCGTAAGCAGGACATGGATACACTCCATCATTCGTCAGCATTAAAATTGGCCGATACTCAAATCATTGATTTCTTTCTCTTT
Organism: Panulirus ornatus; assembly: GCF_036320965.1. NCBI lineage: Eukaryota > Metazoa > Arthropoda > Malacostraca > Decapoda > Palinuridae > Panulirus > Panulirus ornatus. The sequence continues at coordinate 12,680,790 of NC_092284.1, forward strand.
ACTGACAACTCTTCGATCGTATCACACTGATGCGTTGCTATGTGTTGGTGGAAGGCTCTGCCTTTAATACAGCTTAAAAACAATGGACATAAAATCAAACAAAAGATCAAATATCTTATTGTAATCGTTATCACTCGATCATAAATTCATACAGCTGGAGAGACAAACAAAAATGTTGGTGGCTGCCATTTAATTCACAACTGGGCAAGAACAACCCTCCATAACGTGAATAAATCACATACACATATTTTCCTCTACATATCGTATAAGTACACATTGTCCTCTGCTTATTATTGACACTAATGTATACTAAGCAATAATAAACTTATCAATTTCCAGAGATAAACAAAACCCAACTTTTAGGTACAATTCAATACCCTGTCCAGCCTGCAGAGTTCCCGAAGGGCGTGGACGTGGTTCAGTAGTTGATGGCTACACTTCTCGTCTCCTGGTGGCCAGGTGTACGCCATTTCTGCCCAAATATGTTCAATGACAATCAGGTCCACTCCTTTGCTGGCCTAGTCCAGGAGCTGTAGGGTGTCTTGTTCCTAGGGAACAGCGTTCAACAACACGAGCAGTGTGGACGGGGAACCTGTCGCTAATAGAAATGACATGCCCGGCAGGGAGAGGTAAACCCCTCGCCCGCAGAGACGGCAAGAAACGTTCCTTCAGCAGTTACTGCGACAGTGGTTGCGGTAAAGCGACCTCCAATGTGGAAAACGTCACCCAGGCCATGTAATGTCACTTTCCTCTAGATGCAGTAGGTAAAGTGACATGTACGGGCCTCCTCGCTCATGTTGGCTCGGTCATTTGTGCCTGTGGAACATTGTATGATTTTAACGTTTATTGTACTAGTTCGGCAGGATTTATATCATTTGTGTTGTATAAACAGTATATGATTAACATTTGGGTATCCGCATGAATTTTTTATTACCATAAATACGACGTTCTAAATTTTTGAACAGCAACAAATCATTAACTTCCTGCCTGGTACAGTTCCTCCTCCAGCAGTGAACCTTGCCATGAGAGTTGGAGACACACACATCACCTCCGTGAACACTGCTTCAGACAAGAATCTGAGTTTCGCTCGGGATGTGTGCTGTTCCCTCAGGCGTTCATTCCTCGCTGGAGTTCTGTGGTGTGTTCCTTTGTCGTGCAATATTCGCCTGTCGCTCAACGGGGAGACGTCTTATGCCCATCACGTTCGCTGGAGGGAGGTCACCTTTACAGCTCCTGTTCTCTCTGCCAAACAATAAAACACAACGATTTTCACAGGGAATGGATACAATCGGTTGCCTAAATTGAACATTTCAATTTGGATTATCAAGTTTAGACAGTTATAAGCCTAATTTCACAACTTTTACATAATCTACATAATATCTTTAGTATGAAATTGTGGTTACAGTAATGATGATAATATTTCCAGATATGTTGCCTACTTCATTGTTATCAAGGTTTAGCCATACTCAAATATAGTCACCCGAAGTATTTGGCTGCTAATAAACTCTGATGCAGGGACCTCATTCTCTATGCAGCCTTCATTATTGCTGCCAATTCCCCCACTCCTTTTCACAGACACTCATAACTTCCATTAAGTTGTTAAGGTTACTGCTCTCCACCACCCGTATGGACAAAACATTATCAAGGAGAGTGATCATGCGACCTCTGAGCACCAGCCTCTCGTCACTCCGGTTCTCCTTAGCCTACCTCATCGCGCGATCCAGTAGACAAGCTGCCGCTCCCTGGCCAGCCGACCCTAACATACCTCAGTGCGATCCAGTAGACAAGCTGCCGCTCCCTGGCCAGCCGACCCTAGCCTACCTCAGTGATCCAGTAGACAAGCTGCCGCTCCCTGGCCAGCCGACCCTAGCGTGCACACAACAAAAAACTATCGCGCAGAGGGGGTCTGAAGACGTCTGTAATGATCACACCTACCTGTTGTCCCATGCCGGTAGGGTTGGTATACGTGCCTGGAAGCCACAGGTTTCCAGAGTCCTATGCTAGACCCATGTAAGTTACGTGCCACAAGAGCGGCATTATATCATTAATAATAAAATTACATCATACAAGGCAGTACGACCCCCTACTTTTGAATTGGTGTGTGCAATATAGCTGTGAGACACACACAGCTATATGCGGCAACCCCCGTATGTGGTAGCTGCAGCATACCTCAATGTGGTGCGAGTTAAACACAATAGCTTCATATTGTATAGGTGTAATTTGGGAAGAATATGTTTTACTATTGATATTGTATTATTCTATAGCACATCTGGGTTCGCGGCAGTCCATAAAGGTTATCATACACCGCCATTTCGTGTCCATGCAGGAAATATAATGAGACATGCGATATATTTTTGAAACAATGAAACAGCGCGGGTATAGTTCACTGCGAGCCAATATCGAAAGGTTGTTTTTGTGGTATATCTAATTTTACCATGGAGAACTCACAAGAGACACGTGAAGCTATTCTACAGCTTCATATTGAGGGCTACAGCGACTCTGAAATTAGGAAACGTCTTGGTATTCACCGGTCAACAAATTAAATTAAAGACAAATTAAAGATTTAGTTTAAATCCCATTTGGCGGCACCAAAGGCAATTACAGGGGCATAGAGGCACCAAAAGGGAAAGAAACATTTGCAAAGCTTACTTTAATGCCACTTTGGGGATGTCAAAGGTCAAGAGAATTGCGGTGAGGCATCCAAAAATTTAGAGGAAAATTGAAGGATTAATCTAAATCCCCTTTGGCGTCTTCAAAGGCCTTTACAGGAGAGTAGTGGCATCTAAAGGGAAAGAGCCTAATTAAAAGTTTACTTAAAAGACCGTTTGGGGGTGCCAACGTCCAATACAGTTGCACGGTGGCATCCAAAAGTAAAAAGACAAATTAAAGGTTTATTTTAAATCCCCTTTGGCACCGCCAAAGGCAATTACAGGGGCATAGAGGCATCAAAAGGGAAAGAAACATTTGGAAAGCTTACTTTAATGCCACTTCGGGGAGGCCAAAGGGGAAGAGAATTGCATGGACGCATCGTAAAATTTAGAGGAAAATTGAAGGATTAATCTAACTCCAATTTGGCGTCTTCAAAGGCCTTTACAGGGGAATAGTGTTATCTGAAGGGAAAGAGACAAATAAAAGTTTAATCAACAGACCGTTTAGGGGTGCCAAAGTCCAATACCTTTGCATGGTGGCATCCAAAAATAAAAAGACAAAGTAAGATTTAGTTTAAATCCCCTTTGGCGCCGCCAAAGGCAATTACAGGGGCATAGAGGCATCAAAAGGGAAAGAAACATTTGGAAAGCTTACTTTAATGCCACTTTGGGGATGCCAAAGGGCAAGAGAATTGCATGGACGCATCGAAAAATTTAGAGGAAAATTGAAGTATTAATCTAACTCCCCTTTGGCGTCTTTAAACGCCTTTACATGGGAATAGTGGCATCTGAAGGGAAAGAGACAAATTATAAGTTTACTTAAAAGACCGTTTAGGGGTGCTAAAGTCCAATACCTTTGCATGGTGGCATCCAAAAATAAAAAGACAAATTAAAGCTTTAGTTTAAATCCCCTTTGGCGCCACCAAAGGCAATTACAGGGGCATAGAGGCACCAAAACGGAGAGAAACATTTGCAAAGCTTACCTTAATGCCACTTTGGGGATGCCAAAGTGCAAGGGAATTGCGTGGAGGCATCCAAAATCTTAGAGGAAAATTGAAGGATTAATCTAAATCCCCTTTAGCGTTTTCAAAGGAATTTACAGGGGAGTAGTGGCATCTGAAGGGAAAGAGATGAATTAAAATTTTATATAAAAGACCGTTTAGGGGTGCCAAAGTCCAATACAGCTGCACGGTAGCATCCAAAAGAAAAAAGACAAATGAAAGGTTTATTTTAAATCCCCTTTGGCGCCGCCAAAGGCAATTACAGGGACATAGAGGCATCATAAGGGAAAGAAACATTTGGAAAGCTTACTTTAATGCCACTTTGGGGATGCCAAAGGTCAAGAGAATTGTCATGAGGCATGAAAAAATTTATAGAAAAATTGAAGGATTAATCTAAATCACCTTTGGCGTCTTCAAAGGCCTTTACAGGGGAATAGTGGCATCTGAAGGGAAAGAGACAAATTAAAAGTTTACTTAACAGACCGTTTAGGGGTGCCAAAGTCTAATACCTTTGCATGGTGGCATCCAAAAACAAAAAGACAAATTAAAGATTTAGTTTAAATACCGTTTGGCGCCGCCAAAGGCAATTACAGAGGCACAGAGTTATCAAAAGAGAAAGAAACATTTCGAAAGCTTACTTTAATACCACTTTAGGGATGCCAAAGGGCAAGAGAATTGCGTGGGGACATCAAAAAATTTAGAGGAAAATTGAAGGATTAATCTAAATCCCCTTTGGCGTCTTCAAAGGCCTTTACAGGGGAATAGTGTCATCTAAAGGGAAAGACCCTAATTAAAACTTTACTTAAAATACCTTTTGGGGGTGCCAAAGTCCAATACAGTTCCATGGTGGCATCCAAAAATAAAAAGACAAATTAAATATTTATTTTAATTCCCCTTTGGTTCCGCCAAAGGCAATTACAGGGGCATAGAGGCATCAAAAGGTAAAGAAACATTTGGAAAGCTTACTTTAATACCACTTTGGGGATGCCAAAGGGCAAGAGAATTGCATGGACGCATCAAAAAATTTAGAGGAAAATTAAAAGATTAATCTAACTCCCCTTTGGCGTCTTGAAAGGCCTTTACAGGGGAATAGTGGCATCTGAAGAGAAAGAGACAAATTAAAAGTTTACTTAAAAGACTGTTTAGGGGTGCCAAAGTCCAATACCTTTGCATGGTGGCATCCAAAAATAAAAAGACAAATTAAAGCTTTAGTTTAAATCCCCTTTGGCGCCAGCAAAGGCAATTACAGGGGCATAGATGCACCAAAAGGGAAAGAAACATTTGCAAAGCCTACCTTAATGCCACTTTCGGGATGCCAAAGAGCAAGGGAATTGCGTGGAGGCATCCAAAATCTTAGAGGAAAATTGAAGGATTAATCTAAATCCCCTTTGGCGTCTTCAAAGGCCTTTACAGGGGAGTAGTGGCATCTGAAGGGAAAGAGATAAAATAAAATTTTATATAAAAGACCGTTTGGGGGTGCCAAAGTCCAATACAGCTGCACGGTGGCATCCAAAAGTAAAAAGACAAATGAAAGGTTTAATTTACATCCCCTTTGGAGCCGCCAAAGGTAATTACACGGGCATAGAGGCATCAAAAGGGAGAGAAACATTTGGAAAGCTTACTTTAATGCCACTTTGGGGATGCCAAAGGTCAAGAAAATTGCGGTGAGGCATCCAAAAATTTAGAGGGAAATTGAAGGATTAATCTAAATCCCCTTTGGCGTCTTCAAAGCCTTTACAGGGGAAAAGTGGTATCTAAAGGGAAAGACCCTAATTAAAAGTTTACTTAAGATACCCTTTGGGGGTGCCAAAGTCCAATGCATTCCATGGTGGCATCCAAAAATAAAAAGAGAAATTAAAGATTTATTTTAAATCCCCTTTAGCGCTGCCAAAGGCAATTTCAGGGGCATAGAGGCATCATAAGGGAAAGAAACATTTGGAAAGTTTACTTTAATGCCACTTTGGGGATGCTAAAGGTCAAGAGAATTAAGGTGAGGCATCCAAAAATTTAGAGAAAAAGAGAAGGATTAATCTAAATCCCCTTTGGCGTCTTCAAAGGCCTTTACAGGGGAATAGTGGCATCTGAAGGGAAAGAGACAAATTAAAAATTTACTTAACAAACCGTTTAGGGGTGCCAAAGTCTAATACCTTTCCATGGTGGCATCCAAAAACAAAAAGACAAATTAAATATTTATTTTAAATCCCCTTTTGTTCCGCCAAAGGCAATTACAGGGGCATAGAGGCATCAAAAGGGAAAGAAACATTTGGAAAGCTTACTTTAATGCCACTTTGGGGATGCCAAAGGGCAAGAGAATTGCATGGACACATCGAAAAATTTAGAGGAAAATTGAAGGATTAATCTAAATCCCCTTTGGCGTCTTCAAAGGCCTTTACAGGGGAATAGTGGCATCTGAAGAGGAAAGAGCCAAATTAAAAGTTTACTTAAAAGACCGTTTGGGGTGCCAAAGTCCAATACAGTTGCATGGTGGCATCCAAAAATAAAAAGACAAATTAAAGTTTAGTTTAAATCCCCTTTGGCGCCGCCAAAGGCAATTACAGGGGCATAGAGGCATCAAAAGGGAAAGAAACATTTGCAAAGCTTACTTTAATGCCACTTTGGGATGCCAAAGGGCAAGAGAATTGCGTGGAGGCATCCAAAAATTTAGAGGAAAATTGAAGGATTAATCTAAATCCCCTTTGGCGTCTTCAAAGGCCTTTACAGGGGAATAGTGGCATCTGAAGGGAAGAGACTAATTAAAAGTTTACTTAAAAGACCGTTTAGGGGTGCCAAAGTCCAATACAGTTGCATGGTGGCATCCAAAAATAAAAAGACAAATTAAAGATTTAGTTTAAATCCCCTTTGGCGCCGCCAAAGGCAATTACAGGGGCATAGAGGCATCAAAAGGGAAAGAAACATTTGGAAAGCTTACTTTAATGCCACTTTGGGGATGCCAAAGGTCAAGAGAATTGCGGTGAGGCATCAAAAATTTAGAGGAAAATTGAAGGATTAATCTAAATCCCCTTTGGCGTCTTCAAAGGCCTTTACAGGGGAATAGTGGCATCTGAAGGGAAAGAGACAAATTAAAAGTTTACTTAAAAGACCGTTTGGGGTGCCAAAGTCTAATACCTTTGCATGGTGGCATCCAAAAATAAAAAGACAAATTAAAGATTTAGTTTAAATCCCCTTTGGCGCCGCCAAAGGCAATTACAGGGGCATAGAGGCATCAAAAGGGAAAGAAACATTTCGAAAGCTTACTTTAATGCCACTTTGGGGATGCCAAAGGGCAAGAGAATTGCGTGGAGACATCCAAAAATTTAGAGGAAAATTGAAGGATTAATCTAAATCCCCTTTGGCGTCTTCAAAGGCCTTTACAGGGGAATAGTGGCATCTGAAGGGAAAGAGCCAAATTAAAAGTTTACTTAAAATACCCTTTTGGGGGTGCCAAAGTCCAATACAGTTGCATGGTGGCATCCAAAAATAAAAAGACAAATTAAAGATTTATTTTAAATCCCCTTTGGCGCCGCCAAAGGCAATTACAGGGGCATAGAGGCATCAAAAGGGAAAGAAACATTTCGAAAGCTTACTTTAATACCACTTTGGGGATGCCAAAGGGCAAGAGAATTGCGTGGAGACATCCAAAAATTTAGAGGAAAATTGAAGGATTAATCTAAATCCCCTTTGGCGTCTTCAAAGGCCTTTACAGGGAATAGTGGCATCTAAAGGGAAAGACCCTAATTAAAAGTTTACTTAAAATACCCTTTGGGGGTGCCAAAGTCCAATACAGTTGCATGGTGGCATCCAAAAATAAAAAGACAAATTAAAGTTTATTTTAAATCCCCTTTGGCGCCGCCAAAGGCAATTACAGGGGCATAGAGGCATCAAAAGGGAAAGAAACATTTGGAAAGCTTACTTTAATGCCACTTTGGGGATGCCAAAGGGCAAGAGAATTGCATGGACGCATCGAAAAATTTAGAGGAAAATTGAAGGATTAATCTAACTCCCCTTTGGCGTCTTCAAAGGCCTTTACAGGGGAATAGTGGCATCTGAAGGGAAAGAGACAAATTAAAAGTTTACTTAAAAGACCGTTTAGGGGTGCCAAAGTCCAATACCTTTGCATGGTGGCATCCAAAAATAAAAAGACAAATTAAAGATTTAGTTTAAATCCCCTTTGGCGCCGCCAAAGGCAATTACAGGGGCATAGAGGCATCAAAAGGGAAAGAAACATTTGCAAAGCTTACTTAATAGCCACTTTGGGGATGCCAAAGGGCAAGAGAATTGCGTGGAGGCATCCAAAAATTTAGAGGAAAATTGAAGGATTAATCTAAATCCCCTTTGGCGTCTTCAAAGGCCTTTACAGGGGAAGTAGTGGCATCTAAAGGGAAAGACCCTAATTAAAAGTTTACTTAAAATACCCTTTGGGGGTGCCAAAGTCCAATACAGTTGCATGGTGGCATCCAAAAATAAAAAGACAAATTAAAGGTTTATTTTAAATCCCCTTTGGCGCCGCCAAAGGCAATTACAGGGGCATAGAGGCATCAAAAGGGAAAGAAACATTTGGAAAGCTTACTTTAATGCCACTTTGGGGATGCCAAAGGGCAAGAGAATTGCATGGACGCATCGAAAAATTTAGAGGAAAATTGAAGGATTAATCTAACTCCCCTTTGGCGTCTTCAAAGGCCTTTACAGGGGAATAGTGGCATCTGAAGGGAAAGACCTAATTAAAAGTTTACTTAAAAGACCCTTTAGGGGTGCCAAAGTCCAATACAGTTGCATGGTGGCATCCAAAAATAAAAAGACAAATTAAAGGTTTATTTTAAATCCCCTTTGGCGCCGCCAAAGGCAATTACAGGGGCATAGAGGCATCAAAAGGGAAAGAAACATTTGGAAAGCTTACTTTAATGCCACTTTGGGGATGCCAAAGGGCAAGAGAATTGCATGGACGCATCGAAAAAATTAGATGAAAATTGAAGGATTAATCTAAATCCCCTTTGGCGTCTTCAAAGGCCTTTACAGGGGAATAGTGGCATCTAAAGGGAAAGACCCTAATTAAAAGTTTACTTAAAATACCCTTTAGGGGTGCCAAAGTCCAATACAGTTGCATGGTGGCATCCAAAAATAAAAAGACAAATTAAAGGTTTATTTTAAATCCCCTTTGGCGCCGCCAAAGGCAATTACAGGGGCATAGAGGCATCAAAAGGGAAAGAAACATTTGGAAAAGCTTACTTTAATGCCACTTTGGGGATGCCAAAGGGCAAGAGAATTGCGTGGAGGCATCCAAAAATTTAGAGGAAAATTGAAGGATTAATCTAAATCCCCTTTGGCGTCTTCAAAGGCCTTTACAGGGGAATAGTGGCATCTAAAGGGAAAGACCCTAATTAAAAGTTTACTTAAAATACCCTTTGGGGGTGCCAAAGTCCAATACAGTTGCATGGTGGCATCCAAAAATAAAAAGACAAATTAAAGGTTTATTTTAAATCCCCTTTGGCGCCGCCAAAGGCAATTACAGGGGCATAGAGGCATCAAAAGGGAAAGAAACATTTCGAAAGCTTACTTTAATACCACTTTGGGGATGCCAAAGGGCAAGAGAATTGCGTGGAGACATCCAAAAATTTAGAGGAAAATTGAAGGATTAATCTAAATCCCCTTTGGCGTCTTCAAAGGCCTTTACAGGGGAATAGTGGCATCTAAAGGGAAAGACCCTAATTAAAAGTTTACTTAAAATACCCTTTGGGGGTGCCAAAGTCCAATACAGTTGCATGGTGGCATCCAAAAATAAAAAGACAAATTAAAGGTTTATTTTAAATCCCCTTTGGCGCCGCCAAAGGCAATTACAGGGGCATAGAGGCATCAAAAGGGAAAGAAACATTTCGAAAGCTTACTTTAATGCCACTTTGGGGATGCCAAAGGGCAAGAGAATTGCGTGGAGCATCAAAAATTTAGAGGAAAATTGAAGGATTAATCTAAATCCCCTTTGGCGTCTTCAAAGGCCTTTACAGGGGAATAGTGGCATCTAAAGGGAAGAGACCAAATTAAAAGTTTACTTAAAAGACCCTTTAGGGGTGCCAAAGTCCAATACAGTTGCATGGTGGCATCCAAAAATAAAAAGACAAATTAAAGATTTAGTTTAAATCCCCTTTGGCGCCGCCAAAGGCAATTACAGGGGCATAGAGGCATCAAAAGGGAAAGA
>NC_092284.1:12690725-12715446 GCF_036320965.1 Panulirus ornatus
TGAATGTCAGTCCGTCCAAGTCAGAGTCAATGTAACAATTCGGATTCAGACGTCGTCCACGTTTATGATATATTCCGACTCTTCTGACGTCAGTCAATTTCTAAACAATGTTTTACTTGTTTGTTTTTTTACGGTAAACCACGACTGAGACAAAATGTGATCTTAAGAATACATTTTGTCCTCGACGATGGAAATATTTATCGCGATTATAGATAGTACATCTCCGAGGACGGCCATAGCCAGGACTACCAACCTATATCACCATTTACCACTCTCACCATAGAAAATGGAATTTCGCCGATGGTTTCCAATGACCCCATATGTATTTATAGTACTTCCCTAACGTGTAATAATAAATGGACACAGCATCAACAGAAATGTGTAAACAGACCAGACTAAAACATGAGCAATATGCTCGGCCTGCTTTTAATGTGGTATTTCCCAAAACAACCATTGTCGACGGGAATTTCCAAGACACGTATGCGAACTGTTGTGGTCGATTCATTTTTCCTACGATGTCCGAGGCAGCAGGGGCACCTGAATGCCCTAATCAAGTCATCTTGTTAACGAGTATATACATATATATATATATATATATGTACGTACGTCTTGACGTACGACAGTGCACTACGACGGCTTGTTGTCTGAGAAAAGTAAGGTATTCCTTCCCTGTTAAACAAGAACGACTGTACCATCAGAGCCGCTTTTTCCAATGATGTCTCACCAGCTGACATACGTCAGCATATCACAGCCTGAGCGCGTGTTGGTCCGTGTTTTGCTGACACAGGACGTCAGCGCACTCCAAGACTGACAATGAAGCCCGACACATGCCGGCGATTCACTCCCTGACAGTAGGGTGTCAGCCACCACCACCCCCTGCAGTGGCTCTCTCCTTGGGGGACTACGGCAACTCGCTCCCTAACACATAACCTACCGACTAATACCTTAAGCTCATATCACTCCCTAAAAGCTAAATATAATCGCCAGTCATGTACCAAAAATATATAATTCCCAAAGTGAAGCTTATTTTGATGACCTGTGGAGCTCGATAGATCTGCCGAATATCGTTTGGCATTGTTCAGCATAAACTCAGTAAGGCTTTACTTTGATTACCTGTGTTGCCCTCAACAGCAAAATGAAATTGTCTGGCGAAGCCAGAGTAAAGTCACCAACGTGCAGCTTTTCTTAGATGACCCATATAGCACGCACATGTGTTAGCCAGAGGAAATTTCCTCGAGTAAAACTTTAATTCGACGACTCACATATGTGTCCCACAAAACCTATATAAAACCGTCTACCGTTAGCCAAAATAAAAGACTGAATGTAAAGCTTTACTTTGACGACCCATAAACCATGCAAGTGGAAAATAGTCGTCTGGCATTAGCTATAACAAATGCCCTAAAGGGATGCTTTAGTGTGGCGTCGTTGGTTCATTCCTCGACAATCTACTTCGACTAATTCGTTTATACATACATTGCGGCTTCCTGCCTTACACACTACAAATGTGAAAAGAAAGCGTTACTCACTCTCGACAGGCGTCGGTGGCTCAGTTTGTGATACACGTCGGTAGCTTACTTGAACACACGTTACTTCGACGAATTTCAAAAACTTTGCCTACTCTCCAACAGTCATCGATGAGCTTCGTCTCTAACACACGTGTGTCGGTAGCTCACTTCATGGCAAACCAAATTCGATCCTCTCTCTCTGACACGCAACGGTATGGCTTCTTACCTGACACACTAAAAACACTGCTTACTCCCTGATAGACGTCGGTGGCATCGTCTCTGATACACATCGGTAGCTCACTGCCAGATACACTACATGGCCTAACTCCGTTACGATTACTTCCTGCCTGACACACACGCCTTAGAGGCAAAAAGACGTCGGTGGTTTTGTCTAACATACGTGGGTAGTTCACACCATGACACAATACATGACTAACTCCCTGATGCAGAAGGCTGGCTTCCTACCTCACACTACTACAGTGGCGACAAAACAAAACCGCTGCTCACTTCCTAACAAACTCCCGTGGCAAAGAATGGCTGCCCACACTGAGAGATTCTCTGGCTCTTTCTCTAGCACATGTTGGCACCTCACTCTAGGACAAACTGTTCCCACTAACTCCCTGGTACACAAGGGCGGCTTCCTATCTGACGGTGGAGGAACGCTACACACTCCCTGACAGAAGTCAGTGGTTTCGATTTGACCACACGTCGTGGGCTCATGCCCCGATGTACGATAGTTTACCACGGCGGTCTGTTGTTCTCTGGCACACGACGAGAGGTTCTCTTCCCCCCCCCCCCCTTCAACAATGACAAACAACAACACCCGACTCGTCCTCTAAAATCAAAGCCGTTCAATTTCAAACGACGATCTCACCAACTGACATGCGTCTGCACCTCATATCCTGGCGCATTGGCACGTCCCATCCTGATACACGGCGGCGGATCACTCCAAGACAGACGAAGACGCATGACACATAACGAGCGAGTCATTCGCTAACACGCAACAGTCTTACTGCATCGCGCCGGGTTTGATGTCTCTCTCTCTCCCTCCCTCCCTAGGGTGCTACGGCAACTCACTCTCCGACACAAGATCATGGTCTCCCGGCTAACAATACCATGAGAGTATAGCGCTCCTTGAGGAACCAAATGCTCCCAATCGTGACACAAGTCACAGGGAGGGTCCCAGTCTGCCACATACCGTCATGTCAATCATTTATGTCGGTGGTTGACGCCTCGACTCGACGAAGGTTTACCCCCCTATGAAACTTACACGTGAAGGAGGTACCACCCTCCTTGACTCGACGAAGGTTTACCCCCTATCAAACGTACACGTGAAGGAGGTACCACCCTCCTTGACTCGACGAAGGTTTACCCCTAATCAAACTCACACGTGAAGGAGGTACCACTCTCCTTGACTCGACGAAGGTTTACCCCTAATCAAACTCACACGTGAAGGAGGTACCACTCTCCTCGACTCGATGAAGATTTACCCCCTATCAAGTTCGCACGTGGAGGTACCACCCTCCTTGACTCGACGAAGGTTTACCCCACTATCAAACTTACACGTGGAGGAGGTACCACCCTCCTTGAGGCAAGACACTTGATTGCTCTCATGACGGCTTCCTCCCTCTCTCTTGCGACGTCAGCAGGCGACTGAGGGTTGTCCTCGTCGGTGGTCGGAGTGTCATCATATCCAACCCGTTGTTTGACTGGAATTCTGGAAATGAACGGTGTCTTAATTTTCCTTTCAGCTTGAACACATTAAGGCATATTTTTCTATTGATATTAAGTTAAATTAAGAAATATTATATGTAACATCTACCAATGTTTGTTTGTGGGTCATGATAGATCTGAAATCATGGGTACATTATAGTTTAATCTATTATCATCCATCTTTAAATATATGCTTCAAATTGGTGGCAACTGCAAGGACAAAAGCCTCTCGCTAGCAATGTTATCCTTACAATTCATGATCTGAGAACCGTTAGGGTAAACAAGATGCAATTGTATGTCATCATTTACCAGTAAAAGGAGCTTCAAAAGCTGGTCTCTTATTGTTTGTATACTGCAAATACAAAAGGTAGGTAGTCATTATTCCCATGTTGAGCTCTACTGCTAATTAAGGCAAACAACCATATAACTGTAATAACCTATTTGGAGGGGTCAGACGTTCCAAAAGGCTGTGAGCAATTAAAAGCTGTTGCCTGAACGAATCGTAACATAAACCAAAGTTCCAGACGAATTACTTTACTCTACATCTTTCTTGCAGTAGGAACTACAGAGTTGGCCACACTTCCACCATGTTCACCTATAGTTGACCAGTCATTCACCAGTGGTTACAGCCAATCGTCTCCCATGACTCATTAACCTGGCTATAAATAAAACCTCTTTTTCATGGAGCAATCAACTTTGGTAATGAGCCAGGCAGCGATAACGTCGTCGTTTGCTAGTTCCTTCACAATGTCGTCCTCTGACATATCCATGACATCAGTTCAGTAGATGACTCCACTGCATGAATTCATGGCAACCGGTATCGAGACCACGTCATGAGTATGTAACTTCGTCAACTTAAGTAGCTCCGCTACCTGTTTCATCGACTTATCAAATCACCACTAACCAGTTTCCTAATCGTTTCAACATGTCCAAACCAACCATCAATGACGTTTCTGATTAGGAAAAGACTGAGGGAAGCAAGAGTCGTTGCTCTGGTCGTATGGGTCAACACAAAATCAGCGTTTCTTCTTTTTTATGGAAGCGTCCGTTACCACTACCCCCTACGGGGGCAGTGGATGGCTTACCTATGTCCATCCTAAAGGGGCCTAACCTCAAAATCTGGAATGCCAAACCACCCCAGATAGTGGGAAAAAAAACTAAGTATCCCGAAAAAAGAAAGATCGGGCAACTGTTTTATGCAGAAAAGTTTCAAGGCGGAGCCGGTCGCACAAAGGCCAAGCGGAGTTCTCTTGCGGACAACCGTCAATGAAAGATCGATTTTGCATAGAACAACCTTATAAAAGATATTGATGAACAATAACTTTCAAAAAAATTACAAAACTAAGCAAGGGTAGCGATAACACAGGGAGGAATAGCTACAACCTAGCTCTGAAAGACCGGCAATAGCTCCGTACAGGTCAGTAGCTGGTACGAGACTGTGGTCGGAACAACTACGACTGCACATTGCCCTGCGCAATGTCACTGCGCATGTAGTTATGGCTACCACCGCTAGGGATCAGTGGTGGCTTGCCTGACTGGCGTTTCTCTGTATGTTTATCCTGATCCCAGCCCTGAGCATACGGACAAATAGAAAAATATTGCATTAATTTTTAAAAATCACTTTATAAACACTGCACCGAGTGAAAAACACCTCTATAAAGACTACAGTTAAAACACGAACGTACAAGGCTACCGGAAGCAGCACTTCACATATAATTAACATTAGTAAACATACATCAAATTTAGATATATGTAAATAATCCGAAGAAAGCAGTGAAGGGTAACTGAAGATAGAAAGGCTGAAAGTAGAGAGTTGATCATGGCATTCTAAACGAACCCAAAATGGCATCCTAGCTAGGAGCTGTGTAATCCTTCCTACGTATTGATACGCGGAATAAAAGCTCATGGAAGCCCACTTGTCAAGGAAAAATGCACAGAAACATTGCCATAGTGGTAAGCAAAGTCTGACTTACCGAAAAGACGAGTAGACGCTACGACATCAGGCAACACAGACTTTAAATACAGAGCGTAAGAACACGTCCGTCTTGGGAGACGATACAAATAAGACTGCAAATGGCGGCCGAGCTCAGCGATAAACACATACAAAGAAGCGCAACTTAAAGACTTTGACATACTGATTTTTGTGATGCTGGCAGTAACGCCATCTGGAGGTCGATTAAAAACTATTAGAAAACGGGAAATATACACCTTAACTACCAAAGAAAACGGGAAACCTAAAGGTAATTGTAAGCTAGTCAAATCTGCCATAATTTCTGCAAGGAATAAAGTCCTTTGTTCTACTTTTATGTGGTATAAATGTTATGTTTTGCTTTAGCAATGGGGAAAACTTAATATAAACTTGACGTTTTGTTAAATGACACAGAATTTTCTTCATGGCTCAAGATCATAATTTTCTTTTTTCGTTTTCCTTTCTTGAATTTGTACTGGTAATTTATTGTAATTTAGATTTCCCTAATACTCTTACATTTCACCTCATTCTTGAATATTGTGATAAAAGGAAACAATTGATCGTGTGATATTCATTTAGTGCAAAACAGTATTGATTAGTATATATCAGAACACATTTTGTTCCCACCTTATGATAGACTGTATGTACATGCATATTTTCAATTGCTGAAAACGTATGGAGAACTTCTTGTATGAGAAATAAATACTGTTTTTATAATAAGAGATGTAGTAAAGTATTTAGTCATCTTTGTATATTTCCTATAAAATATTCTTTTGTATCTCTGAAAAATGTTCAAGATTCTGTATTTCTTTTCTGTTATTACCCTTATTCCACTGAGAATTTGTATGCTTCTCACTGTTGGGAGCACATAGATCCACATTGTATCTACATTTCTTCTCAGCAAAATTTCTTAAACATTAGCACACAGTATGCCTCTTATAATCACTGTTTCAACATTATTTGCTTTCAATTCTTTCGTATAATATTTGCTTCCAATTTGCTTCCAATATTTCCTTCCAATCCTTTCGTATAACTTTTGTGTTTTTGGTACGGTAAGAGCAATGCTTATCTATAGATATCTGTGGTACATGTATACAACTATACATAGTATCATTATCCTCTGTGGATGAAAGTAGAACTTATCTCTATACCATCAACTTCTACGATGGTCTAGTGACATTCATCCTCATTCATCATCCTAAACATTAAAATGTACCTCAGACATTTCAGTTAGAGAGGGTGTAATATCTATCAAGCTGAAGGTAGGAGAAGGCTGCAAGTGGCTAATGCAAACCACTGAACCAAGTGCTGCTGTAGTACGGTTTAGTATCTGAGCAGCAAGGTGTATACTTAACTGAACACTGCTGATATCATGGAAATAGGTTACAATTATGCCGCACGATTTCCCCATTATGATATTCACTTGGATACTCCTATCACTATGAATTTGTCCTTCTCGTAAGCAGGACATGGATACACTCCATCATTCTTCAGCAGTAAAAGTGGCCGATACTCAAATCATTGATTTCTTTCTCTTTACTGACGACTCTTCGATCGTATCACACTGGTGCTTTGCTATGTGTTGGTGGAATGTTCTGCCTTTAATACAGCTTAAAAACAATAGACATAAAATCAAACAAAAGATCAAATACCTTATTGTAATCGTTATCACTCGATCATAAATTCATACAGCTGGAGAGACAAACAAAAATGTTGGTGGCTGCCATTTAATTCACAACTGGGCAAGAACAACCCTCCATAACGTGAATAAATCACATACACATATTTTCCTCTACATATCGTATAAGTACACATTGTCCTCTGCTTATTATTGACACTAATGTATACTAAGCAATAATAAACTTATCAATTTCCAGAGATAAATAAAACCCAACTTTTAGGTACAATTCAATACCCTGTCCAGCCTGCAGAGTTCCCGAAGGGCGTGGACGTGGTTCAGTAGTTGATGGCTACACTTCTCGTCTCCTGGTGGCCAGGTGTACGCCATTTCTGCCCAAATATGTTCAATGACAATCAGGTCCACTCCTTTGCTGGCCTAGTCCAGGAGCTGTAGGGTGTCTTGTTCCTAGGGACCAGCGTTCAAGAACACGAGCAGTGTGGACGGGGAACCTGTCGCTAATAGAAATGACATGCCCGGCAGGGAGAGGTAAACCCCTCTCCCGCAGAGACGGCAAGAAACGTTCCTTCAGCAGTTACTACGACAGTGGTTGCAGTAAAGCGACCTCCAATGTGGAAAACGTCACCCAGGCCATGTAATGTCACTTTCCTCTAGATGCAGTAGGTAAAGTGACATGTACGGGCCTCCTCGCTCATGTTGGCTCGGTCATTTGTGCCTGTGGAACATTGTATAATTTTAACGTTTATTGTACTGGTTCGGCAGGATTTATATCATTTGTGTTGTATAAACAGTATATCATTAACATTTGGGTATCTGCATGAATTTTCTTATTACAATAAATACGACGTTCGAAATTTTTGAACAGCAACAAATCATTAACTTCCTGCCTGGTACAGTTCCTCCTCCAGAAGTGAACCTTGCCATGAGAGTTGGAGACACACACACCACCTCCGTGAACACTGCTTCAGACCAGAATCTGAGTTTCGCTCGGGATGTGTGCTGTTCCCTCAGGCGTTCATTCCTCGCTGGAGTTCTGTGGTGTGTTCCTTTGTCGTGTAATATTCGCCTGTCGCTCAACGGGGAGACGTCTTATGCCCATCACGTTCGCTGGAGGGAGGTCACCTTTGCAGCTCCTGTTCTCTCTGCCAAACAATAAAACACAACCATGTTCACAGGGAATGGATACAATCGGTTGCCTAAATTGAATATTTCAATTTCAATTATCAATTTGAGATAGTTATAAGCCTAATTTCACAACTTTTACATAATCTACATAATATCTTTAGTATGAAATTGTGGTTACAGTAATGATGATAATATTTCCAGATATATTGCCTACTTCATTGTTATCAAGGTTTAGCCATAATCAAATATAGTCACCCGAAGTATTTGGCTGCTAATAAACTCTGACGCAGGACCTCATTCTCTATGCAGCCTTCATTATTGCTGCCATTTCCCCCACTCCTTTTCACAGACACTCATAACTTCCATTAAGTTGTTAAGGTTACTGCTCTCCACCACCCGTATGAACAAAACATTATCAAGGAGAGTGATCATACGACCTCTGAGCACCAGCCTCTCGTCACTCCGGTTCACCTTAGCCTACCTCATCGCGCGATCCAGTAGACAAGCTGCCGCTCCCTGGCCAGCCGACCCTAACATACCTCAGTGCGATCCAGTAGACAAGCTGCCGCTCCCTGGCCAGCCGACCCTAGCGTACACACAACAAAAAAAACTATCGCGCAGAGGGGGTCTGAAGACGTCTGTAATGATCACTGACCTACCTGTTGTATCATGCCGGTAGGGTTGGTATACGTGCCTGGAAGCCACAGGTTTCCAGAGTCCTATGCTAAACCCATGGAAGTTACGTGCCACAAGAGCGGCATTATACCATTAACAATAAAATTACATCATACAAGGCAGTACGAACTCCTACTTTTAAATTGGTGTGTGTAATATAGCTGTGAGACACACACAGCTATATGCGGCAACCCCCGTATGTGGTAGCTGCAGCATACCTCAATGTGATGCGAGGTAAACACAATAGCTTCATATTGTATAGGTGTAATTTGGGAAGAATATGTTTTCCTATTGATATTGTATTATTCTATAGCACACCCGGGTTCGTGGCAGTCCATAAAGGTTATCTTACACCGCCATTTCGTGTCCAGCCAGAAAATGTAATGAGACATGTGATATATTTTTGAAACAATGAAACAGCGCGGGTATAAATTCACTGCGAGCCAATGTCGAAAGGTTGTTTTTGTGGTATATCTAATTTTACCATGGAGACCTCACAAGAGACACGTGAAGCTATTCTACAGCTTCATAATGAGGGCTACAGCGACTCTGAAATTAGGAAACGTCTTGGTATTCACCGGTCAACCGTAGCACGATGGATTCGCCGACAGGCAGAGTTGGGCAACACAGACAACAGGCATCGGCGTGGGCGCCCACGTTGCACAAACCCGGAAGATGATCCGGTAATGATGTTGCATATATAGGTATACTGGACCACTTGATGTTATGTAAACAACCACATCACATGTTATATTTGCAATATGTCATCCTTTCCCTAGGCCATAGCAGCTGTCATTGCTGCTGCCCCCTTCACGCCCGCTAGCAACATTCGGGATACTCTTGGTCTGCAGTGCACCCCTCAAACTGTCCGAAACAAACATCACTCTGAGGGGCTACGTGGTCGTATACCAGCAACAAAACCTATGTTAAGTGAGGCAAACATGGAGAGCAGGGTGGAGTATGCGTTGGAGTATGCGGACAAGCCACATCAGTTTTGGGAGAACGTCATCTTTTGTGATGATAAACCTTCTGCAGCGATGGTCCTCCTGCAAACAAACATGTTTGGCGGCATCCTAACACCAGGTTAGCTCTTTCTCTGTCTGTCTGTCTCTCTCTCTCTCTCAGAAACACACACACACACACACACACACACACACACAGGTTATGCTATATAACATATTTTCCATTTTATAATGACAATTTCTGGTGAGGCCAACATGAACAACCGTTCCGGAAGTGCTTTGAAACCAGGGTGCCACGGCCAGCACAGTCGTTTGCTGCTTGAAACGTCCTGTTGTGCTGCAGTATTACATTTTAGTTATGCACAGTCATTATTTTTTAAGTGAATAACAGTGATCATGATCACTTTATACGGCATATGTAACTACTGTAGCAATAATCTCCATTTACGATGTGATTTCATAATGAATAACTATTATATATTGTTAGTTGATATCTTTTAATTTACTTAGTTATTATCTTAATCTATAATTGCAGCATCAGTTGCACTAATACGAGTAAGACACAATGTCTTATGTAATTTTATACATTTTATATAACCAGATACGAGACACATGTGGTGGGTAGCAGGAGGAGTGGGCGCGTCAGTGCAGGACTATTTGGTTGGATCCATGGTGCTGGTGTCGGTGAATTGGTGGATGTCGGGCCTGGCCAGTTGACCGGACCTAGATACGTTGAGATACTGGAGGAGGTCTTGCTACCTTCAGTGGGGGCTATGCCGTTTCCAGAGCCGCAGCCATTTTACCTCGTCCAAGATAATAGCCCATTTCACACATCCAGGGTTGCAAAGGCGTGGTATGCTCGCCATCCACGTATAACAGTGTTGCCACATCCTGCAAAATCGCCTGATCTCAACCCGATAGAGCACGTATGGGCGGCCATGCAGAAAGGATGCCTGACCGACAACATCGATGTCGTGCTACAGTCGTAAATGATGCTTTACAAGCATGGGAACATCTGCGAAGCCCTTCTGGTAGGAACTTAACGCAGTGGCATCCATGCCTCGAAGGCTCAATGAAGTGTTGGCAACGGGAGAAGGTTATACCAAGTATTGAAATAATAAAACTTACAGTCAAAGATTACTTTCTTAACCTCCAACAACATGTCTATGGTCATGTTAAATAGAAATCTGATTTTCACTGTTAAAGGGAAGTTAACTAATGCAGATCCATGAAAAGAGTCATTACTTTTCATGTTGGTTTACTAAATACTAAGATGTGGTGCCAGGTTTGTGACTTACTGTTATCAGTCACACAGGTGATACTACATATTACGTGAGGTTGCTGATTAATCTAAACCAGCAGACAGATAAATCACCGCCGGTATGAAGTAAAGTGTCGTAGTTACCATATAGTATATTATTTTACACCACGAATTTGACACTATGCAAGAGATAATGATTACTGCAATATGATTACTGTGCAGAATATTACATTCACATGCTCAATTTACGTATCCCATCTACTGTACTACATACTGAAGGATATAACGTTGCCATTAGATAGGTGAGGACACCAACAGCAGGGACATCAGGGCTACCACCATCTACAGGAAAATGTTGACTGTTCCATTATTCCACGTCTGGTGCGTCATTTTGTTTCGTACAAAAAAGGCGCGATAGTTTTTTTGCGTTGTGTACCTCAACGTGATCCAGTAGACAAGCTACCGCTCCCTGGCCACAGACCTTGCCTACCTCAAACTCGATCCAGTAGACGAGCGGCCACACCCTGGCCAGCCGACCCTTGCCTACCTCCGCGATCCATGCTGCGCTCGGCACTACCTTGCTTACCTCAGCGCGTTCCAGTAGACGACTGCCACAGCCACCCTTGCCTACCGCTAAATCCAGCAGACAGCTGCCACTCCTAGCCAGCCGACCTTGCCTACCTCACCGCGATCCAGTAGACAAGCTGCCGCTCCTGGCCAGCCGACCCTAGCCTACCTCACGCGATCCAGTAGACAGCTGCCCTCCCTGGCCAGCCGACCTGCGTACCTCAAGCGATCCAGTAGACACTGCCACTCCCTGGCCAGCCGACCATAGCCTACCTCACCGCGATCCAGTAGACAAACTGCCGCTCCCTGGCCAGCCGACCTTAGCCTACTTCACCGAGATCCAGTAGACAAGCTGCCGCTCCCTGGCCAGCCGTCCCTAGCCTACCTCACCGCGATCCAGTAGACAAGCTACCGCTCCCTGGCCAGCCGACCTTAGCCTACCTCACCGAGATCCAGTAGACAACTGCCGCTCCCTGGCCAGCCGACCCTAGCCTATCTCACCGCGATCCAGTAGACAAGCTGACGCTCCCTGGCCAGCCGACCTTAGCCTACCTCACCGCGATCCAGTAGACAAGCTGCCGCTCTTTGGCCAGCCTACCCTTGCCTACCTCAGCGCGTTCCAGTAGACGAGCTGCCACTCACTGGTCAGCCGACTCTAGCCTACCGCAATATAATCCAGCAGACGAGCTGCCACTCCCTAGCCAGCCGACCTTAGCCTACCTCACCGCGATCCAGTAGACAAGCTGCCGCTCCCTGGCCAGCCGACCCTAGCCTACCTCACCGCGATCCAGTAGACAAGCTGCCGCTCCCTGGCCAGCCGATCCTTGCGTACCTCAACGCGATCCAGTAGACGAGCTGCCACTCCCTGGCCAGCCGACCCTAGCCTACCTCACCGCGATCCAGTAGACAAACTGCCGCTCCCTGGCCAGCCGACCATAGCCTACTTCACCGAGATCCAGTAGACAAGCTGCCGCTCCCTGGCCAGCCGACCCTAGCCTACCTCACCGCGATCCAGTAGACAAGCTACCGCTCCCTGGCCAGCCGACCTTAGCCTACCTCACCGAGATCCAGTAGACAAGCTGCCGCTCCCTGGCCAGCCGACCCTAGCCTATCTCACCGCGATCCAGTAAACAAGCTGACGCTCCCTGGCCAGCCGACCTTAGCCTACCTCACCGATATCCAGTAGACAAGCTGCCGCTCACTGGCCAGCCGAACCTTGCCTACCTCAACGTGATCCAGTAGTCGAGCTGCCACTCCCTGGTCAGCCGACAAGCTGCCGCTCCCTGGCCAGCCGACCCTAGCCTACCTCACCGCGATTCAGTAGACAAGCTGCTGCTCCCTGGCCAGCCGACCCTTGCCTACCTCAACGCGATCTAGTAGACAAGCTGCCGCTCCCTGGCCAGCTGACCCTAGTCTATATCAACGCGATCCAGCGGACGAGCTGCCACTCCCTGGGCAGCCGACCCTACCCTACCTTAACGCAATCCGGTAGACAAGCTGCCGCTCCCTGGCCAGCAGACATTTGCCTACCTCAACTCGATCCAGTAGACGAGCTGCCACACCCTGGCCAGCCGACCCTAGCCTACCTCAACGCGATCCAGTAGACGAGCTGCCAATACAAGGTCAGCCGACCCTTGCCTACCTCAGCGCGATCCAGTAGACGAGCTACCACTCCCTGGCCAGCCGACCCTAGCCTACCTCACCGCGAGCCAGTAGACGAAGTGCCACTCCATGGCCAGCAGACCCTTGTCTACCTCACCGCGATCCAGTCGACAAGCTGCCGCTCCCTGGCCAGCCGACCTTTATATCATTTGTGTTGTATAAACAGTATATGATTAACATTTGGGTATTCGCATGAATTTTTTATTACCATAAATACGACGTTCTAAATTTTTGAACAGCAACAAATCATTAACTTCCTGCCTGGTACAGTTTCCTCCTCCAGCAGTGAACCTTGCCATGAGAGTTGGAGACACACACATCACCTCCGTGAACACTGCTTCAGAGCAAAATCTGAGTTTCGCTCGGGATGTGTGCTGCTCCCTCAGGCGTTCATTCCTCGCTGAAGTTCTGTGGTGTGTTCCTTTGTCGTGCAATATTCGCCTGTCGCTCAACGGGGAGACGTCTTATGCCCATCACGTTCGCTGGAGGGAGGTCACCTTTGCAGCTCCTGTTCTCTCTGCCAAATAATAAAACACAACCATGTTCACAGGGAATGGATACAATCGGTTGCCTAAATTGAATATTTCAATTTTAATTATCAAGTTTAGATAGTTGTAAGCCTAATTTAACAACTTTTACATAATCTACATAATATCTTTAGTATGAAATTGTGGTTACAGTAACGATGATAATATTTCCAGATATATTGCCTACTTCATTGTTATCAAGGTTTAGCCATAATCAAATATAGTCACCCGAAGTATTTGGCTGCTAATAAACTCTGATGCAGGGACCTCATTCTCTATGCAGCCTTCATTATTGCTGCCATTTCCCCCACTCCTTTTCACAGACACTCATAACTTCCATTAAGTTGTTAAGGTTACTGCTCTCCACCATCCGTATGGACAAAACATTATCAAGGAGAGTGATCATGCGACCTCTGAGCACCAGCCTCTCGTCACTCCGGTTCTCCTTAGCCTACCTCATCGCGCGATCCAGTAGACAAGCTGCCGCTCCCTGGCCAGCCGACCCTAACATACCTCAGTGCGATCCAGTAGACAAGCTGCCGCTCCCTGGCCAGCCGACCTTAGCATACCTCAGTGATCCAGTAGACAAGCTGCCGCTCCCTGGCCAGCCGACCCTAGCGTGCACACAACAAAAAACTATCAAGCAGAGGGGGTCTGAAGACGTCTGTAATGATCACACCTACCTGTTGTCCCATGCCGGTAGGGTTGGTATACGTGCCTGGAAGCCACAGGTTTCCAGAGTCCTATGCTAGACCCATGTAAGTTACGTGCCACAAGAGCGGCATTATATCATTAACAATAAAATTACATCATACAAGGCAGTACGAACCCCTACTTTTGAATTGGTGTGTGCAATATAGCTGTGAGACACACACAGCTATATGCGGCAACCCCCGTATGTGGTAGCTGCAGCATATCTCAATGTGGTGCGAGGTAAACACAATAGCTTCATATTGTATAGGTGTAATTTGGGAAGAATATGTTTTACTATTGATATTGTATTATTCTATAGCACATCTGGGTTCGTGGCAGTCCATAAAGGTTATACACAGCCATTTCGTGTCCATGCAGGAAATGTAATGAGACATGCGATATATTTTTGAAAAATTGAAACAGCGCGGGTATAGTTCACTGCGAGCCAATGTCGAAAGATTGTTTTTGTGGTATATCTAATTTTACCATGGAGATCTCATAAGAGACACGTGAAGCTATTTTACAGCTTCATTTTGAGGGCTACAGCAACTCTGAAATTAGGAAACGTCTTGGTATTCACCGGGCAACAAATTAAATTAAAGACAAATTAAAGCTTTAGTTTAAATCCCCTTTGGCGCCACCAAAGGCAATTACAGGGGCATAGAGGCACCAAAAGGGAAAGAAACATTTGCAAAGCTTACTTTAATGCCACTTTGGGGATGCTAAAGGGCAAGAGAATTGCGGTGAGGCATCAAAAAATTTAGAGGAAAATTGAAGGATTAATCTAAATCCCCTTTGGCGTCTTCAAAGGCCTTTACAGGAGAATAGTGGTATCTAAAGGGAAAGACCCTAATTAAAAGTTTACTTAAAATACCCTTTGGGGGTGCCAACGTCCAATACAGTTGCATGGTGGCATCCAAAATAAAAAGACAAATTAAAGGTTTATTTTAAATCCCCTTTGGCACCGCCAAAGGCAATTACAGGGGCATAGAGGCATCAAAAGGGAAAGAAACATTTGGAAAGCTTACTTTAATGCCACTTCGGGGAGGCCAAAGGGGAAGAGAATTGCATGGACGCATCGAAAAATTTAGAGGAAAATTGAAGGATTAATCTAACTCCAATTTGGCGTCTTCAAAGGCCTTTACAGGGGAATAGTGTTATCTGAAGGGAAAGAGACAAATTAAAAGTTTAATCAACAGACCGTTTAGGGGTGCCAAAGTCCAATACCTTTGCATGGTGGCATCCAAAAATAAAAAGACAAAGTAAGATTTAGTTTAAATCCCCTTTGGCGCCGCCAAAGGCAATTACAGGGGCATAGAGGCATCAAAAGGGAAAGAAACATTTCGAAAGCTTACTTTAATACCACTTTGAGGATGCCAAAGGGCAAGAGAATTGCGTGGAGACATCCAAAGATTTAGAGGAAAATTGAAGGATTAATCTAAATCCCCTTTGGCGTCTTCAAAGGCCTTTACAGGGGAATAGTGGCATCTAAAGGGAAAGACCCTAATTAAAAGTTTACTTAAAATACCCTTTGGGGGTGCCAAAGTCCAATACAGTTGCATGGTGGCATCCAAAAATAAAAAGACAAATTAAATGTTTATTTTAAATCCCCTTTAGCGCCGCCAAAGGCAATTACAGGGGCATAGAGGCATCAAAAGGGAAAGAAACATTTGGAAAGCTTACTTTAATGCCACTTTGGGAATGCTAAAGGGCAAGAGAATTGCATGGAAAGCATCGAAAAATTTAGAGGAAAATTGAAGGATTAATCTAACTCCCTTTGGCGTCTTCAAAGGCCTTTACAGGGGAATAGTGGCATCTGAAGGGAAAGAGAAAAATTAAAAGTTTATTTAAAAGACCGTTTAGGGGTGCCAAAGTCCAATACCTTTGCATGGTTTCATCCAAAAATAAAAAGACAAATTAAAGCTTTAGTTTAAATCCCCTTTGGCGCCACCAAAGGCAATTACAGGTGCATAGAGGCACCAAAAGGGAAAGAAACATTTGCAAAGCTTACCTTAATGCCACTTTGCGAATGCCAAAGTGCAAGGTAATTGCGTGGAGGCATCCAAAATCTTAGAGGGAAATTGAAGGATTAATCTAAATCCCCTTTGGCGTCTTCAAAGCCCTTTACGGGGGAGTAGGGCATCTGAAGGGAAAGAGATAAATTAAAATTTTATATAAAAGACCGTTTAGGGGTGCCAAAGTCCAATACAGCTGCACGGTGGCATCCAAAAGTAAAAAGACAAATGAAAGTTTAGTTTAAATCCCTTTGGAGCCGCAAAGGCAATTACAGGGGCATAGAGGCATCAAAAGGAAAGAAACATTTGCAAAGCTTACTTTAATGCACTTTGGGGATGCCAAAGGTCAAGAAATTGCGGTGAGCATCCAAAATTTAAGAAAATTGTAAGGTTAATCTAAATCCCTTTGGCGTCTTCAAAGCCTTTACAGGGGAATAGTGTATCTAAAGGGAAAACCCTAATTAAAAGTTTACTTAAAATACCTTTGGGGTGCCAAAGTCAATACAGTTGCATGGTGGCATCCAAAATAAAAAGACAAATTAAAGTTTATTTTAATCCCCTTTGGCGCCGCCAAAGGCAATTACAGGGCATAGAGGCATCATAAGGGAAAGAAACATTTGGAAAGCTTACTATAATGCCACTTTGGGGATGCCAAAGGTCAAGAGAATTGCGGTGAAGCATCCAAAAATTTAGAGAAAATTGAAGGATTAATCTAAATCCCTTTGGCGTCTTCAAAGGCCTTTACAGGGAATAGTGGTATCTGAAGGGAAAGACAAATTAAAAGTTTACTTAACAGACCGTTTGGGGTGCCAAAGTCTAATACCTTTGCATGGTGGCATCCAAAAAAAAAGACAAATTAAAGATTTATTTTAAATCCCCTTTGGCGCCGCCAAAGGCAATTACAGGGGCATAGAGGCATCAAAAGGGAAAGAAAATTTCGAAAGCTTACTTTAATCCACTTTGGTGATGCCAAAGAGGAAGAGAATTGCGTGGAGACATCAAAAATTTAAGGAAAATTGAAGGATTAATCTAATCCCTTTGGCGTCTTCAAAGGCCTTTACAGGGGAATAGTGGCATCTAAGGGAAAGAACCCAATCAAAAGTTTACTTAAAATACTCTTTAGGGGTGCCAAAGTCCAATACCGTTGCATGGTGGCATCCAAAAATAAAAAGACAAATTAAAGGTTTATTTTAAATCCCTTTGGCGCCGCCAAAGGCAATTACAGGGCATAGAGGCATCAAAAGGGAAAGAAACATTTCAAAGCTTACTTTAATGCCACTTTGGGATGCCAAAGGGCAAGGAAATTGCGTGGAGACATCAAAAATTTAGAGGAAAATTGAAGGATTAATCTAAATCCCCTTTGGCGTCTTCAAAGGCCTTTACAGGGGAATAGTGGCATCTAAGGGAAAGACTAAATTAAAATTTATATAAAAACTTTAGGGGTGCCAAAGTCCAATACAGCTGCACTGGGGGCATCCAAAAAGTAAAAAGACAAATAAATGTTTATTTAAATCCTCTTTGGAGCCGCTAAAGGCAATTACAGGGGCATAGAGGCATCAAAAGGACTAAGAAACATTTGGAAAGCTTACTTTAATGCCACTTTGGGGATGCAAAGGTCAAGAAAATTGCGGTGAGCATCCAAAAATTTAGAGGAAATTGAAGGATTAATCTAAATCACCTTTGGCGTCTTCAAAGGCCTATACAGGGAATAGTGGTATCTAAAGGGAAACACCCTAATTAAAAGTTTACTTAAAAAACCTTTGGGGTGCCAAAGAACCCATACAATGATTGCCATTGGTGGTCCAAATAATAATAGATGTGCATCAAAAATAAAAGCATTAATTATTTTAATCCCCTTTGGCGCCGCCAAAGGCAATTACAGGGCATAGAGGCATCATAAGGGAAAGAAACATTTGAAAGCTTACTATAATGCCACTTTGGGGATGCCAAAGGTCAAGAGAATTGCGGTGAGCATCCAAAAATTTAGAGGAAAATTGAAGGATTAATCTAAATCCCCTTTGGCGTCTTCAAAGGCCTTTACAGGGAATAGTGGTATCTGAAGGGAAAGAGACAAATTAAAAGTTTTAATTAAAGACCGTTTAGGGGTGCCAAAGTCCTAATACCTTGCATGGTGGCATCCAAAAACAAAAAGACAAATTAAAGATTATATTTAAATCCCCTTTGGCGCCGCCAAAGGCAATTACAGGGGCATAGAGGCATCAAAAGGGAAAGAAAATTCGAAAGCTTACTTTAATCCACTTTGGTGATGCCAAAGAGGAAGAAATTGCGTGGAGAATCAAAAAATTTAAGAAAATTGAAGGATTAATCTAAATCCCTTTGGCGTCTTCAAAGGCCTTTAAAGGGAATAGTGGTATCTAAAGGGAAAGACCCTAATCAAAAGTTTACTTAAAATACTCTTTGGGGTGCCAAAGTCCAATACGTTGCATGGTGGCATCCAAAAAAAAAAGACAAATTAAAAGTTTATTTTAAATCCCCTTTGGGCGCCGCCAAAGGCAATTACAGGGCATAGAGGCATCAAAAGGGAAAGAAACATTTGGAAACTTACTTTAATGCCACTTGGGGATGAAAAAGGGAAGAGAATTGCATGGAACATCGAAAAATTTAGAGGAAAATTGAAGATTGAATTAACTCCTCTTTGGCGTCTTCAAAGGCCTTTACAGGGGAATAGTGGCATCTGAAGGGAAAGACAAATAAAAGTTTACTTAACAGACCGTTTGGGGTGCCAAAGTCCAATACCTTTGCATGGTGGCATCCAAAAATAAAAATACAAATAAAGATTAAGTTTAAATCACCTTTGGTGCCGCCAAAGGCAATTACAGGGGCATAGAGGCATCAAAAGGGAAAGAAACATTTCGAAAGCTTACTTTAATACCACTTAGGGGATGCCAAAGGGCAAGAGAATTGCGTGGAGACATCCAAAAATTTAGAGGAAAATTGTAGGATTAATCTAAATCCCCTTTGGCGTCTTCAAAGGCCTTTACAGGGGAATAGTGGCATCTAAAGGGAAAGACCCTAATTAGAAGTTTACTTAAAATACCCTTTGGGGTGCCAAAGTCTAATACAGTTGCATAGTGGCATCCAAAAATAAAAAGACAAATTAAATGTTTATTTTAAATCCCCTTTGGCGCCGCCAAAGGCAATTACAGAGGCATAGAGGCATCAAAAGGGAAATAAACATTTGGAAAGCTTACTTTAATGCTACTTTGGGGATGCCAAAGGGAAGAGAATTGCATGGACGCATCGAAAAATTTAGAGGAAAATTGAAGGATTAATCTAACTCCCCTTTGGCGTCTTCAAAGGCCTTTACAGGGGAATAGTGGCATCTGAAGGGAAAGAGACAAATTAAAAGTTTACTTAAAAGACTGTTTAGGGGTGCCAAAGTCCAATACCTTTGCGTGGTGGCATCCAAAAATAAAAAGACAAATTAAAGCTTTAGTTTAAATCCCCTTTGGCGCCACCAAAGGCAATTACATTGGCATAGAGGCACCAAAACGGAAAAAACATTTGCAAAGCTTACCTTAATGCCACTTTGGGGATGCCAAAGAGCAAGGGAATTGCGTGGAGTCATCAAAAATCTTAGAGGAAAATTGAAGGATTAATCTAAATCCCCTTTGCGTGTTTCAAAGGCCTTTACAGGGGATAGTGGCATCTAAGGGAAGAGAAATTAAAATTTTACTTAAAAGACCGTTTAGGGGTGCCAAAGTCCAATACACTTGCATGGTGCATCCAAAATAAAAAGACAAATTAAAGTTTATTTTAAATCCCTTTGGCGCCGACCAAAGGCAATTACAGGGGCATAGAGGCATCAAAAGGGAAAGAAACATTTGCAAAGCTTACTTTAATGCCACTTTGGTGATGCCAAGGGTCAAGAGAATTGGGTGAGGCATGCAAAAAATTTAGAGAAAATTGAAGGATTAATCTAAATCCCCTTTGGCGTCTTCAAAGGCCTTTACAGGGGAATAGTGGCATCTGAAGGGAAAGAGACAAATTAAAAGTTTACTTAACAGACCGTTTAGGGGTGCCAAAGTCCTAATACCTTGCATGGTGGCATCCAAAAAAAAAAGACAAATTAAAGATTTAGTTTTAAATCCCTTTGGCGCCGCCAAAGGCAATTACAGGGGCATAGAGGCATCAAAAGGGAAAGAAACATTTGGAAAGCTTACTTTAATGCCACTTTGGGGATGACCAAAGGGAAGAGAATTGCATGGAGACATCGAAAAATTTAGAGGAAAATTGAAGATTAATCTAAATCCCTTTGGCGTCTTCAAAGGCCTTTACAGGGGAATAGTGGCATCTGAAGGGAAAGAGCAAATTAAAAGTTTACTTAAAGACCGTTTGGGGTGCCAAAGTCCAATACAGTTGCATGGTGGCATCCAAAATAAAAAGACAAATAAAGATTAGTTTTAAATCCCCTTTGGGCCGCCAAAGGCAATTACAGGGGCATAGAGGCATCAAAAGGGAAAGAAACATTTCGAAAGCTTACTTTAATACCACTTAGGGGATGCCAAAGGGCAAGAGAATTGGCTGGAGACATCAAAAATTTAGAGGAAAATTGAAGGATTAATCTAAATCCCCTTTGGCGTCTTCAAAGGCCTTTACAGGGGAATAGTGGCATCTAAAGGGAAAGAACCCTAATTAAAAGTTTACTTAAAATACCCTTTGGGGTGCCAAAGTCCAATACCAGTTGCATAGTGGCATCCAAAATAAAAAGACAAATTAAATGTTAATTTTAAATCCCTTTGGCGCCGCCAAAGGCAATTACAGGGGCATAGAGGCATCAAAAGGAGAAGAAACATTTGGAAAGCTTACTTTAATGCCACTTTGGGGATGCCAAAGGGCAAGAGAATTGCGTGGAGCATCAAAAATTTAGAGGAAAATTGAAGGATTAATCTAAATCCCCTTTGGCGTCTTCAAAGGCCTTTACAGGGGAATAGTGGCATCTAAAGGGAAAGACCTAATTAAAATTTATTAAAATACCTTTGGGGGTGCCAAAGTCCAATACAGTTGCATGGTGGCATCCAAAATAAAAAGACAAATTAAGTTTATTTTAAATCCCCTTTGGCGCCGCCAAAGGCAATTACAGGGGCATAGAGGCATCAAAAGGGAAAGAAACATTTGGAAAGCTTACTTTAATGCCACTTTGGGGATGCCAAAGGGCAAGAGAATTGCATGGACGATCGAAAAATTTAGAGGAAAATTGAAAGGATTAATCTAAACCCCTTTGGCGTCTTCAAAGGCCTTTACAGGGGAATAGTGGCATCTGAAGGGAAAGAGACAAATTAAAAGTTTACTTAAAAGACCGTTTAGGGGTGCCAAAGTCCAATACCTTTGCATGGTGGCATCCAAAAATAAAAAGACAAATTAAAGCTTTAGTTTAAATCCCCTTTGGCGCCACCAAAGGCAATTACAGGGGCATAGAGGCACCAAAAGGAAAGAAACATTGCAAAGCTTACCTTAATGCCACTTTGGGGATGCCAAAGAGCAAGGGAATTGCGTGGAGGCATCCAAAATCTTAGAGGAAAATTGAAGGATTAATCTAAATCCCCTTTGGCGTCTTCAAAGGCCTTTACAGGGGAGTAGTGGCATCTGAAGGGAAGTAGATAAATTAAAACTTTATATAAAAGATCGTTTAGGGGTGCCAAAGTCCAATACAGCTGCACGGTAGGCATCCAAAAGTAAAAAGACAAATAAAGGTTTAGTTTTAAATCCCCTTTGGAGCCGCCAAAGGCAATTACAGGGGCATAGAGGCATCAAAAGGGAAAGAAACATTTGCAAAGCTTACTTTAATGCCACTTTGGGGATGCCAAAGGTCAAGAGAATTGCGATGAGGCATAAAAAATTTAGAGAAAAATTGAAGGATTAATCTAAATCCCCTTTGGCGTCTTCAAAGGCCTTTACAGGGAATAGTGGCATCTGAAGGGAAAGGAACAAATTAAAAGTTTACTTAACAGACCGTTTGGGTGCCAAAGTCTAATACCTTCCATGGTGGCATCCAAAAACAAAAAAACAAATTAAAGATTTAGTTTTAAATCCCCTTTGGCGCCGCCAAAGGCAATTACAGGGCATAGAGGTCATCAAAAGGGAAAGAAACATTTCGGAAAGCTTACTTTAATACCACTTTGGGATGCCAAAGGGCAAGAGAATTGCGTGGAGACATCAAAAAATTTAGAGGAAAATTGAAGATTAATCTAAATCCCCTTTGGCGTCTTCAAAGGCCTTTACAGGGAATAGTGGCATCTAAAGGGAAAGACCTAATTAAAAGTTTACTTAAAATACCCTTTGGGGTGCCAAAGTCCAATACAGTTTGCATGGTGGCATCCAAAATTAAAAAGACAAATAAGATTTATTTTAAATCCCCTTTGGTCCGCCAAAGGCAATTACAGGGGCATAGAGGCATGAAAAGGAAAGAAACATTTGGAAAGCTTACTTTAATGCCACTTTGGGGATGCCAAAGGCAAGAGAATTGCATGGACGCATCGAAAAATTTAGAGGAAAATTGAAGGATTAATCTAACTCCCCTTTGGCGTCTTCAAAGGCCTTTACAGGGGAATAGTGGCATCTGAAGAGAAAGAGACAAATTAAAAGTTTACTTAAAAGACCGTTTAGGGTGCCAAAGTCCAATACCTTTGCATGGTGGCATCCAAAATAAAAAGCAAATTAAAGCTTTAGTTTAAATCCCCTTTGGCGCACCAAAGGCAATTACAGGGGCATAGAGGCACCAATAGGGAAAGAACATTGCAAAGCTTACTTAATGCCACTTTGGGATGCCAAAGTGCAAGGAATTGCGTGGAGCATCCAAAATTTAGAGGAAAATTGAAGGATTAATCTAAATCCCCTTTGGCGTCTTCAAAGGCCTTTACAGGGAGTAGTTGGCATCTGAAGGGAAAGAGATAAATTAAGAATTTTTATAAAAGACCGTTTAGGGGTGCCAAAGTCCAATACAGCTGCATGGAGGCATCCAAAATTAAAAAGACAAATTAAAGGTTTATTTTCAATCCCCTTTGGCGCCGCCAAAGGCAATTACAGGGGCATAGAGGCATCATAAGGGAAAGAAACATTTGAAAGCTTACTTTAATGCCACTTTGGGGATAGCCAAAGGTCAAGAGACTTGCGGTGAGGCATCCAAAAATTTAGAGAAAATTGAAGGATTAATCTAAATCCCCTTTGGCGTCTTCAAAGGCCTTTACAGGGAATAGTGGCATCTGAAGGGAAAGAGACAAATAAAAGTTTACTTAACAGACCGTTTTGGGGTGCCAAAGTCTAATACCTTTGCATGGTGGCATCCAAAAAAAAAAGACAAATTAAAGATTTAGTTTAAATCCCTTTGGCGCCGCCAAAGGCAATTACAGGGGCATAGAGGCATCAAAAGGGAAAGAAACATTTGGAAAGCTTACTTTAATACCACTTTGGGATGCCAAAGGGCAAGAGAATTGCGTGGAGACATCCAAAAATTTAGAGGAAAATTGAAGGATTAATCTAAATCCCCTTTGGCGTCTTCAAAGGCCTTTACAGGGGAATAGTGGCATCTAAAGGGAAAGACCCTAATTAAAAGTTTACTTAAAATACCCTTTGGGGTGCAAAGTCCAATACAGTTGCATGGTGGCATCCAAAAATAAAAGATAAACTAAAGTATTTATTTTAAATCCCCTTTGGCGCCGCCAAAGGCAATTACAGGGGCATAGAGGCATCATAAGGGAAAGAAACATTTGGAAAGCTTACTTTAATGCCACTTTGGAGATGCCAAAGGTCAAGAGAATTGCGGTGTGGCATCCAAAAATTTAGAGAAAAATTGAAGGATTAATCTAAATCCCCTTTGGCGTCTTCAAAGGCCTTTACAGGGGAATAGTGGCATCTGAAGGGAAAGAGACAAATTAAAAGTTTACTTAACAGACCGTTTAGGGTGCCAAAGTCTAATACCTTTGCATGGTGGTATCCAAAAACAAAAAGACAAATTAAAGATTTAGTTTAAATCCCCTTTGGCGCCGCCAAAGGCAATTCAGGGGCATAGAGGCATCAAAAGGGAAAGAAACATTTGAAAGCTTACTTTAATACCACTTTGGGATGCCAAAGGCAAGAGAATTGCGTGGAGACATCCAAAAATTTAGAGGAAAATTGAAGGATTAATCTAAATCCCCTTTGGCGTCTTCAAAGGCCTTTACAGGGGAATAGTGGCATCTAAAGGGAAAGACCTAATTAAAATTTACTTAAAATACCCTTTGGGGGTGCCAAAGTCCAATACAGTTGCATGGTGGCTCCAAAAATAAAAAGACAAATTAAAGGTTATTTTAAATCCCCTTTGGCGCCGCCAAAGGCAATTACAGGGGCATAGAGGCATCAAAAGGGAAAGAAACATTTGGAAAGCTTACTTTAATGCCACTTTGGGGATG